>NC_056733.1:686952870-687135370 GCF_019279795.1 Protopterus annectens
GCCATGGCTCCTTCTCTGACAGGGACATTAATAGAACCATGGTTATATTACTATCCTATCACAGAAGGAAGCTTCTACTGCACAAATGCATTCATCTGCCAAGGATGTGCCAGACAACACTGAACATGTTAATGGGCAGGTCTGTTTTTCATCAGCTATTTAAACTTACCACTCCAGATGCTGTTGATGAATTTTGAAAGTTGATTTCCAAACAGTTTGTGGCTATTTCTGAACATGCGCTATTTAAACAGCTACAACAGTGTTGGTGTAAATTTGTGATTGTGGTAAGAATGAAAAGCAAGTATCAGCATAAAGTAGTGGCAAGCAGTTAAACCAAGGAGTCTGGGACTTAGTACTCAGAACTGGTACAAAAATGAGCCCATCTGCACTCTCAGCTTACCACTGGAGTTCATCATTAAATAACACTTATCACAATGAAAAAGCAGAAATTGCACTGAAGCAAAACTTAAGACTGTGCAATGTAAATTTATTTATTTGACATTTGTTTACTGGGATAGTCTGACTGGGCACAGACCCATTTTCAGCAGAGGCCCAGGGGGAAAACCCCCAATAGATACAAATAACAAAAGACATAGGTTGTAATCTTATTCAGTAGTAACAAACAAAATAACAAACTTTATATATAATACATATACAAAGTTATAGATTAAAAAGGCATACATGAAGCATAAGTTGTATATAAAAGTAGTAGAAAAAAATCTTTTTTTCATGTGTTATACATATATACTCATGAATTTATATGCATGTGACTATGTCACTGTTTCTAATATGCAAAAATCTGTACATAGTGTAGGTGATGAGTTTGGGTACAATTAAGTAATTAGGATGATAGTGAAAAAATTGGATAGAGTATCTTGAGAGAGAAAGTAAGGTGATTTTTGTGATGAGTTTATAGGTGAGGTAAAATAGACATATATCAAGTAGACAGAAAATATCTACAGAGAAAGACAGACACGTACAAGAAAAAAACAATACAGTTGGATGTCATCCAGGAGTTCAACAAAAGAGAATGACAATCAACCAGGAGTTAGACAAGAGCAGAGCCAAGAATTAGACAGATGGGACTTTAGAAGTATTTTGAACTGTGAATGATTGGCAGTGGTTAGGATGTGCTGGGGGGGGTTAAGTTCCAAGTCATGGAAATTCGATTAGAGTAGAGAGCATCTCCAAAGTGACTTAGCTTTTGTGACGTGTAATAGAAGTTTGTTACAAAATCTCAAGTGTCTTAAGTTAGATTGAGGCTGAAGCAGATTAGGGAGTGTTGGACGCTTGTCAGGCTGGTATATTATGCCATGGGTCATTATACATTGGGTGAAAGTTACATAATTAGGTAACTCATGCCAATTTAATTGGCCCAAGGCAGTGCAGTGATGGGATCTATATGGTGAGTTGGTAGCAAATCTGGCAATCTTATTGCAACAAGTGTCTAATTTTATTAAATCTGTTTTCTTCAGATTAGTGAAGATAGGAGAGGCATAAAGAAGAGTAGAGAGTAAATGAGTCCTGGCAATAGATTGTCCTGTGGAGATGGTGAGGTAAGGTTTAATTCTATAAAGTGAAGATAGTTTAATATGGACTTTTTTTAAGGTAAGAGAAAAGTGTTTGTCAAATCTCATGTTTTTATCAACTGTAACCCAAAGTAGATTAGTGAGTGATACAGGTTCAGTTTTGGAATTGTTATAAGTATATATCTGAAAAGTGGAATGCAGATCTAAAGTTTTATTTGAAAAGATCATAAGTTTAGTTTTGCTGGGATTCAGAACTAACTGAAACTCAAACAGCCAAGATTCTACTGCTGTGAAGGAAAGTTAATTAAAATTAAACACTAAGTACATAACAGACCATTTTAATTGAACTACTAGATGCTGCTGTAATTGAACTACTCTTGATGGGGTTATGTGGGTTATATTTTAGGTGGCACAATGGTGCAGTGGTTAATGTTATTGCCTCACAGCAAGAGGTTCTCCAGTTTGAGTCTTGGCGGGAGTGCCTTCTGTGTGGAGTCTGCATGCCCTCCCTGCGTTCGTGTGGGTTTCCTCCCATGTTCCAAAGACATGCGTCTAGAGCATTTCTCCCTGGGCCTCCGCTGAAAATAGGCTCTGTCCTAGTCGGACTTTCCCGGTCAACAAATGTTAAATAAATAAATAAAGACATTTCTACACCAATCAGAATTTAGTACTTTCCCCCAATATTCTGGGGTCAGGGGAGTCATGCAACTAGCAGAAGTACACTGCAATACAGTGCACTGATGACATTATATATTTTGATCTTGGCACCTGACAGTTCATCCCTTAGCCACTACTGAGTGAGAAGCCTACTGCAAATCACAAAATAGCAACACTGAGATGACAAAACTTTATGAAAACAAATGGTGTAGCAGTACGCAGTTGTCCAATATAGAGGTAAATCTAAGAGCAACAGGAAAAAGAGACACTCATGCAGTGAGAAGGGCATTTCTGAATCATCAAGGACAGACCACTAATAAACCAACTGATATGGTAAGAAAGAATCTGCTATACAAAACCATGAGGACCTTTTGTGATGGCTACTAAGTTGGGCTGCATATCAAGCAGGAGGTATACAACTGCTGAATGCCAAACCTCAGAAGGCAGGTCAAGGCAGACTCCCAGGAGGCTGACTTTAGAAAAGTGTCCCACCTTTCCAAGCTACAGTCAGCACCACAGGACTTGGTAAAGTATACACCATTTAACCAAGTGGTCAAAGAACAAAAGTCTGCAACTGAGACAACTTTTGAAAGAAGGAATGAAATCAGCCACTCCTCTAAGCTGGTCTGCTTTCACCTCTACACTTGCCAAAAGCCTGCTGTCTGACTGATGGCAAAATATAATGCAGTTCACATTCCATTTAGAAAGGGTTTGAAAAAACAGTTCATCTTCTTAAAGTCATGCACCTGTATTCCCCATCTCCCAGTAGTTTCTGCTACAAGGAAAACTGAAAGGTTAATAACTGGTTTTGGGAACCTCTGGGAGGAATGGTGGATTTGTCCAGAGGATGACCCAATCTTTGTGAAAAATTAGATATGATTCCCTATACATAAAGGCCTAAAGTTTGGCGTCACAATAGTTTTGAATTATGGGTACCAGGAAAAGCATTTTCAAGAGAAGAATTTCAATGTGCTTAACCCAACAAGCTCAGATAGTGGTAACTATTTGAATTGTTGAAGCTCGCAATGCAAAGTTCCAGAATGTGGAGACTGAATGACAGAAAATCCAGACATATATATATATATATATATATATATATATATATATATATATGTCATAAAATGCCATTTCCAAAATACTGCATTATCTTTAAGGTGTGTGTGTGTGTGTGTGTGTGTGTGTGTCCTAAAAAAAATCGGGGAGGCTGTCCCAACACACACAAAAAAATTGTTTAAAAAAGAAAAGCGATGTTCGATATATACACTTTTCCTACATTTTAGGCCTTTTTCTCTTCCACATTTCAGGACTCAACAGTCCCGACATTTCAATATGAACCAGTAGATGGGTAAGCTGGTTCACCTTAAAGCTTTGATCTCAGGAAGGAAGGAATCCTCAGAGGACAGAAATACAGGAATCCTTTAAGCAACTGGATAAAAAAGCTGGCACTTGGCCACAGTACCTTTCTCCACAAGGTCACTATGTCCAGAAACAATCATACAACTCAGAACCACCTGCAAATTAAAACAAGTGAAGTAAAGGATACCAGTCCACCATTTTAAAATAATTTTGTACCAAGTAGTGTAAATCTGCTAATGGCAAGGCTTCAGCAGCCTCCCCTCTGTAATTCTGTACCTGTGGCTGCAAGGGACCACTGAATGATATGCTGTGCAAGGTTAAAAGAAAAAGATACAAACATCTACAAGTAAACATGCAGGTGCAGTCCTTCAGAATCAGATAAACAGTAAAGTCCCTTTAGACTCTTTTTCTGCTGCCAGCTGACTGTTTTAGTGGAGGTTGTTTTTATGGACCACTAGAAATGTGACATTAGTATTAAGCTGCAATCTTTCAGGTCTGCTTATAGCAAAGAACATGAGTGGATTCAGCCACAAATGTAACAACGATAATATCTTGGGATCCAGAAACAGCACAGTAAACACAACAAACCACCTCTGTAGTTTTAAGGGACAACACAAAAGATAAAGAATGTGGTACATTTTATAAAAATAAATAATGTAACAACCAATTTAAATACTGCACTTATTTTCGTTTCTTGCCACAATTTTAGTTGTTATGTTATTTATTTTAATAAAGTACATTGCATTCTTCATCTTCTGTGAGTTTTTTTGCCACTCTTTTCCCCGTTGCCTGTCAATCATCAGACCCCCCCCCCCCAGTCCATACATTCCCCAGCACTGAGGCAAGGGGTAGACTCCAAGGGATCATCATTCAAATCTCCTCTTTAGTGCCTTCAATCTCTTGCTGTGGGCCTGAACATATGGTAGGTGTGGAAACCCTGCACTGATGAGGTTCTCTCAATGTTTTTAAACAAGGTCTTCTTGATCATGTATATCTCACTGCATTCAAAAATAAGCTGGGCCTGTAAGGAGTGAAGTTTTTTTTTTTTTTTTTTGCTAAGGCTCCCAGCATTGAATAGCAATACCATTATGTTATTCAGATTTTGTTTTGTTAAGTTAAGCGTTTTAGGACTGAAATTACCTAAAAAGGCACTATGGAGTTTTTAGCCAGTACACGAAAGCCTTGTAGAGACAGGTGCAGGCCACCCATGATAAAGTAGACACGACTGTCTACCATCTCCCCCAGGCTGATGAATTGCTGAAATGAATAATATTTTATTCATATTGCAACATAATTTTCTATGATAGTAAAATGCTGCTCAAGGCTAAGTTCATACCTGCCCCAGTCACATATTCCTAGAGCTCCATCATGCCTTACTTCATACAGTCCAGGGAGGCTGCTCCTTTTTCAACAGACGCAAAG
The DNA here is from genome assembly GCF_019279795.1 of Protopterus annectens. Taxonomy (NCBI): domain Eukaryota; kingdom Metazoa; phylum Chordata; order Ceratodontiformes; family Protopteridae; genus Protopterus; species Protopterus annectens. Next base: position 686,957,835 of record NC_056733.1, read on the forward strand.
AATAGTACTAATCCCGAGCTGCATCAGGGGTTGATGGGCTAAGTACACATGCTACAGCAGATAACATGGATAGAATCTACAGCAGCTGGGTGCAGCAGAAAACCAAGTTGCACAAAGGCCCTAAAAGCCCTGAAGAGGTTCTCACCAAGGCCGGATCAAGACCAGTCAGTGAAGTCCCATATGCATTTAAGATGAAGACACACACACAAATTTTATTTCTTTTTAATAATTATTCACTCCAGCATTACATAAACTGCTCAATTCCTGCCTTCCTTTAAACCTCAAGCCTGCTAAACATTATTCTGCATGCAACTTTTCACAAATTCCATTTATTTCTATGCAATTTGCTCTTTCCCTTTTTTAGAGATCCCACCTCTATTTTTTCTCCTTCATAATACTCAGTACTTCAATTACAGTTGGTTTAGATTGATTTCCATTTTCTAGTAACCGTTTTTTTTTTTGGCAGCAAACAGCATTAAACTTAATAAAGGCCTTACTGTTTACAGGCAATTTAGTGTCCCAGCTGAAAATAATCATTTCATGAGTTACACCCACTTACGTCTCCAACAGACAACACTGTTTTTTCCCTTAGGTGATGGTGCTCCCCTTTTAATGTAATTACACAAAACCTTCCAGACGTTTATCACTTTTCCCCTTCTAACTTCCAAAGTTCCATATGAATACCATCTGTTTCTGGAGACTTCCCTGTTGATTAATTATAAATCACCATCTTTCTCTCATCTCTTCCTATATTAGCTATTAATTGCTCAGCCTCATCTTCCTCTAACCTTGGCATAATTAAGTCTTCTGTAAATATTACCACTGATTTTCTTGGTTTCCACATTCTTCTGCTTTATACAAATTTTCTGAAATATCTCTAATACCACTACAGGATCTCTGGTTATTTTTCTTATTATAGGCTACTTTCTGTTGTCTGTCTGTGTTGTTGTGCTAAAATCTTTCACTCTCAGGAAGTGTTATCAAAAAATTGTTGCTTAACAGTAGCCTTTTTAAACTCATGCATATTTTCCAAATACTCCCTTAGTTTCCATTTAGCACTCTGCACTTGCTCCTCCTCTTATATTGTCAGATTCCCCTTATTCTGCAACACTGTAAACTTTGTCAGCATCTCTAAATAATCCCTATAACTTTTTTTTCAAATATTTCTTTATCTTTTATTCCTACCCTGTTTTTAATCTCCATTTTCATTTTATCTCACTCACAGGCTATCCCTTCTGAAGAAATTTCTGTCTTCCTTATTAACTCTTGAATAATTTCCACTGCTCATTCCTTTCTTTTTAACAGGCAAGTAGAAAAGTTACAAGATCTCATTTTTATTTCATTAACCTGCATCTTTATCTGAGTTTTACTGGTGCATTAACTGAAATATTTACTGGATGTGTGTTAAAGCTTTCAATTAAATATATGTGATCCTGTGAATTATAAATTCTATCCAGTCTACCCCAGTTATTGTACCGTGGGGAATAATATATAAATTCTGTCTGATTTCCTACTAATGAATTCACATCTTCACTACCAAATATTCTCATATATTTCTTCAAAATATATGCTCTTGTTATATTTTCCCTTCTAGGTCCCTCTGATACAGCCTCACTATTGCAAATCAAGTGGTCCCCACCTAAATAATATTCCCTACTGAAAGCTGATTATTTTTCCCCAAAATGTTTTTGAGCTCCATAACGGTGGTTTTTGGTGGAATATAAATACATCAGCATAATTCTCCCCTTAACAACAGTCCTTGCTACCACAAATCTACGATTACTGAATTGTTTCCATTTTTATCTCTGTTAGAGCCCATCTAGCAATCACTATTACTATCCCCCTTTTTCTTTGTCCCTGATAGTCTGCTCTGAAATCCTTTCTTTGTCAAATACACATGCCAATTTCTATCCATGACTCTCCAGCAATATTGTTTTTTGCACAACTCATTTTTAATATAATGCTGTACTCTTTTTTTTGTTTTGTTTTGTCTATACCTATAAAGCCATTTACATTCCATGACAACATGGACACAATAGCCATTATGTTGGAAAGCTATTACTCCCACCTACTATGCATGACAGTTCTTTTGAATGAGCATTTCCAACAAACACTAATGTTTGGCAAGCTGATCTTTTAAGCAGTTGATTCTTCTCATCTCCATTTGAACCTATGTCATATTTTCCAAGACTTTTTGCTTCAATGAAAACACCCAAAAGACTAAATACATTTTTAGAACCCTATCCCTTTTTAACTTAGAACAAACACACACAACTGTGTACATTTTCAACAAATGAAGTTTACCCCTCTTGAAAGAAGCAGTTGTCCCAGACTGAAGACTGCATCCACAGGTACTACTAATCCAAAATTGAGGTTAGCCATGCTGAAGTGCATGCTACAGCCTATGTTCCAACTTACACTTATTGCTATCTGTTCTTTTGTTATTGTGAGTCCCCTCCCAGATGTGAAAAAATAGCTTGTATGCTTTCATTAATCATTAACTTTTAGCCCTGAGAGAAAGTACACTGGCTATTTTTAAATAAACTAAATTATGTACTGTTCTATTAAATCCATTAAAGTATTAAGACACTTGAGGAGGTTACTACAACTTATTTACTTCTCAAAGTTAAAAACTTTATTTTTTACTGAATTGCTTTCCACTGTACCTTTAAATGTCACATTTCTCTCAGTACAAAGTACTCAGAACTCTCAAGGTTAATTGCTTACACCTACAGACAGCTGGTCCCCAAGTAATATCAGTCAGCAATGAGAAAAAGCAGCTTATAATTTTGTAGCTGCATGAAAGAATCTTTGTAAATTTCACTCAAACACAATGTACAGACTTTCCATTGTCACCTGCCTGTGCCTGCACAAATCTCACAATCACAGAATTTGCTAATGAAAAAAAATGAATAACTTTATAGATGCAAAAAACCTACACTACAATTTCCATGCCTTTCATAATTTTGTCTTTATTTTTCAACCTTATTAGCTTAAAATGTTTACAGCATAAGCTAAAGAATGAATCTAGATATTTATCTTTGTAAAAGCAGGAGAAATTACTATCTTAATTCTGCATACATCAATACACTTTTATATTCTACCTCCACCCTGCTGCAGTAGCCTTTTGGCTATATGGGTTTTCTGCCTAGGATACAACAACCAGCCAGCTTCACATAGCTCTGGCTACCTCCTATACTTTAATTCTAACTGCTGATTGGACAGCAGTTTAAAAGGAAATCAGCAGTCAGAAAGAAGAAATCTTCAGGAGTTGTTTTGCCCACAAAAAGACAAACAGCTTACTCATTCTGAACCTCTAAATATATAACAGTAATCATAAACTTTATATTCCAACAATTAACTATACATGAAAGAAGGGGTGGTAGGTAGGTGGCAGCATGTGTTTTCCAGGCCTCTTTGCAAGGAAGACTACTGGAGCAGAATTTGTTGAGACAACTGTTTTGAAAGGAGGCAGACAGAGCTACTTGAGGTATTCTTCACAAATGAAGTTCCCCTCATTTAATTTCCATTGGGGAGGGTCTGTCTTGGTCCTGCTCTGCTTGTCTACAACTATAGTTTGCTCCTATGGATTGTAAGATGTTTGGAGGGTTAAGGAGTGCTGTAGAGCTACTGAATGCAAGATGTTTGGAGGGTTAAGGAGTGCTGTAGAGATACCTTCTAAGCCATCAAAGCCAGTTTGCACAGAAAATATGACCTAGTGCCTTCCTTGCTTGTTTTTGTACCACATCACAGTTACGTTCCTCGTTGTAATTATTTGAAGACTTGAAGAGGTCCTGGGGAACCATAGATGATGAAGAGATTTTAAGGCATGGATCACAGCTAGTATCTCTGACATTTGTGTGCTTTGGTCTGTCTGAGGAGTTAGACAGGCCTTCCACCTTTACCACAGAGAAACTGTTCTCCAAACAAAATCTGAGGTGTCTGTAGTTACAGATTGTCCTGAGATTTGAGGAGAAAATCAGGGGCTTGGATTTACATCCATTTACTGTCTCCACCAATGCAGTTCTTTTTGACCAAGTCAAGAACTGGAATCTGACATTTTAGAGGATGAAGGTGTTGGAGCCCTGTGTTATTTTAACAAATACTTAATTTTACTTATGTGACCTAGAATTCTAAGTCATTCCCTTGCAGAAGTCTAACAATGACTGGAATAACTCAAGAAACTTTACAGACAACAACTCACCTTCCCCTGTGTAAGAAAAGCCTTTTGCTGGGAGGTGTCTAGAATGCAGCTCAGAAACATAGTCCTGTGTGTATATTTATCTGGAATCCAAAACTGGTAAGAAGGAATGAAAACGAAAGTTGTGTATTCACCATAATGATATATCTGTGTTGTCTGACTCAATCTGTTTCAACCTGTGGGACTTCGGATCTGACTTGGATCCAACACCAGACAATTCTCAAGTCTTTAACTGAAAATGTACATTCAAACATGGATTTTAACAATCAAGGAGGATGTGAAACTCAAGAAAGTAGGAACAAATTAACTTCCGGTCATCTCAGAATGAAAGGCTCTCCAGGTCAAGAAGACGGTGGGAAGGCTGAACCACATGGAGAAAGACAACCTGGATCTACTGTTATAGTGAACAAATAACTTTCGCATCTGATACTGTTTGCTCCATCTGGCTTCAAACTGTGGGACAGAGTCCCTAGCTATGAAAAATTCCTTGGGAGGAATTAAGAAAGGATATTCTGCAACACAGTGGCACCAAAGGAAGCCCTTGATATAGACTGGATATTCAGCTTGTAATGAGACACAAAAGTGTGACTACCCAAACAAGAAGCAGCTGCTGAAATTTCATCCACTGATACTTTCAAAGAATATGCAAACAAAATACAATCCGAAACCCACTTGGATAAAGTCACTTCAGATGCATGTGAGCCCAGCCTAGATTTTGAAAAGGAGAAAAATAACTGACTAGATTTTCTCTAATAGCTTTGGTATGGTCCAAATAGAATCTCAGTTGTCTATGAATATTCAAGCAATTCACCTTTATTCAAAACACTGGGAAAAAGGTAAATGAATAGAATTGATAAGGTTATTCTCTGAAGCCACCATTGACAGAAAATAAGGATTTGTACGAAAAGAAACCTGTTTTTTAACACCTAATAACGAGGAGAAGTCAAGAGCTTGTAACTCCAAAACCCTCCTTGCAGATGTAATTGCTACAAAAAAAGAAGTTTTGTACTTACCATAACGTTCTGTCTGTGTTGTCCATTTTTATTCTTCCTCAACATGTGGGTTCGGATCAGTGTTTTTGGATTCAACTAGGCTGCTTTTTACAGCTTGTGGATACTACAAGCTCTCGAGCTCCTCCCTTACCCATAATGCAATAGTACTGCTCTTTCCCCAGATCTTGTTTGCTGCCCTTTATTGTATATAGCAATGACATTAAGGTTTTTATATGGAAAGTCACTATCTGGAGTTCAAACAACAGTAACTTTGGTTCCTGTAATAATTTCCCATTCTTCCAGAAATCATCAAGAAAAAGGGGCAGGGGGCTGGAGGGAGGGGAGTTATTTTTATTCATTCCTCAACATGTGGGATAGAGACCCCAGCTACCTGAATACCAGGTGGACTCTAAGGAAGGATATTCCTGAGTACTTCTGAGACAAAGTCTGTTCTACTCCTCGAGATCAGATCCTATTTGTAATGAGTAATAAAGGTATGAAGATTAGCCCAAGTCGCAGTGACATATATATCGTCCATGGAAGACCTGGATAAAACAACTGATGAAGTTGCCATTGACCTGGTTGAATTGGCTCACAAAGGCTTTGGTGAGGCCAGACCACACTTGTTATAAACAAAGGAGATGCAATCGGTTATCTATTTTGATAAAGTTACTTTGGTAACCGGTTCTTCCAATTTATTTTCCAAAAAGGATACAAATAATTGATCTGATTTAAAAATGTCTCTGATCTGTGAAGACAGAAAAGTAACTGTCTGTAGAATCTAATAAATGTAAAATGTACTCATCTTTGTTTGAAAAATTTGGAAAGAATGCAGGGAGGCGAACATACTGATTAATGTTAGATCCTGACACCACCTTAAGAAGAAAGTATGGACTGGTTCTTAAGGACACCCTATCCTTATGAAATATTAGATAAGAAGGCTTAGAGGATAAAGCTTGAAGTTCTGAAGCCCTCCTACACGATGTTATGGCTATCAGAAATATACTTTTCCAAGTCAAAAATTTCAACTCACATTTTGCAGTCAGTTCAAATGCTTTCTGAGTTAGGGCCTGTAACATTAAATTCAGATCCCATGGCGGAATAGGATCTTTAAAGGGTGGTCTGAGTAGAAAAGTTAATTTTATAAATGCCTTACAAAGACGTGAAGAAGCCAACATGGAACTATCAACGCAAATATGGAAATTGGAAATGGCTGCTAACTGAAACTTAACCACTGAAGGACTAGCCTCATCATTAAAAACAGAAGACAGGAATTCAAGAATCTTAAGTACTGGTGCTAAAAAAGGACCAGTGTCTTGCTGCTGCACCAAAAAGACAAACCTTTTCTACTTGCTTCTGTACATTTTTCTAGTGGATGCTTTGTGGGATGACAAAAGAATGTGGTGTACCAGGGAAGAGAGCTTGGATTGTATGGCTATCAATGGAATCTGAAAAACCATGTGGTCTACTTTAGGCCCAAAATGCCTGGTTGAATCATCTCTGTTGGTTGAGACAGGAGGTCTGGAAATGGATCCAGAATCCAAGGTGGGTAAATTAGATGAGGCCAAAGGAAAGGAAATTAAATTTGTTGAGGTCAGTAAGGGGCAATGAGAATGACTTTGCTTATCAAATGCGATGCTTTCTGTAGAAATTTGGGGATCAACAGAGTTGGAGGATAACCACAGAAAACACCTAGGAGCCAATCGTGTGCGACAGCATCCCTCAGTGACTTCCTCAGCAGGGAGATTAGGGCAAAGAACCTGCTGGCACTTGTTTCTTAGGGGAGATGCAAACAGGTCACAGCATGGCTGGCCCCACTGATGGAAAATCATTTCTGCCACTTCCTTGTTGAGAGACCACTCATGAAGTAGTAGTATGTACCTGCTCAACCTGTCTGCTATCACATTTAACTTCTTTGGTATGTGCATTACTGTCAGAAATTGATTTGAAGAGATCGCCCACTGCCACACTCTCATAGCTTCTTGACATAAGGGGTAAGATCTGGTTCCTCCTTATTTGTTGCTATACCATACTACTGACATAGTGCCCATTTGAATCATGACAGTTCCGAAAAGGAGACAGTCTTGGAATGCCTGCAATACTAGGAGTACTGCTCTCATTTCCAGAACATTGATATGCATGTTGGTTTCTTCAGGGGATTAAGTGCCTTGGACAGTCTTTCCCAAGAAATACCTTCCCCCAACCCAATCTGGGAAGCATCCGTGTTACTACGGCCTTGGACTGAGGGGGATGAATAGATGACCTTGTAGTATCTGATCTGAATGAATCCACCATCAAAGGCATTTCTTGCATGCCTGGGGTATACTAATATTGTTGGACGCAGGTTGATGTAGAATGGACCACTGGGTTGCTAATGTCCACTGAAGAATTCTCATATAGTATCTTGCTAATGAATTAGAACTATCTCTGAGGACATTGATTCCAAGGCTGTAAAATAAGTTGGGCTGACAGGGATAAGTTTTGAATTATTTTCTAGACTTGCAAACAAATAGTGTGTACCCTTTGCAAAGGGAGAGAGGCTGCCATTGTGCCGAATAAGGCCCCTATGAATTCTAACATTTGAGATGGTTCTAGTCGACACTTGTTGGGGTTGATTGCGATTCCTAGATTGGAACAAATGTGGAGTACATAGTCACAAGCTGTTATCAGAAGATGTCTGGTCGAAGTGGTTATGAGCCATTTGTTTAGATATAGAAACACCCGGAACCCCTGCAGTCTCAAGTGAGCTGCTACTACTGCCATGCATTTGGCGAACACTTTGGGGGCTGTGGTGAGACCAAAGGGCAGTGCTCTGAATTGATACTGACTGGCTCCAAGCTGAAAGCGTAGATATCTCCTGAGTAATCTGTTCATTGCATCCTGGAGATCTACTGAGCACATATAGTCATCCTTGTGCAGAAAAAGTAATATGGACTAAACTGTGACCATCCGGAACTTGGTATGCTGAACTGACTTGTTCAGATTGCTGAGATTCAGAATTGGTCACCAATCCCCTGTTTTCTTTGGCACTAAAAATAATTTTGAGTAAGTTCCAAATCCTTTCTGGTCTGGGTGGACCTCTTGGATGACTCTTTTTCTAGCAGCTTTTTTATTTCTAGAGCTGCTGTTTTCCTCTGATTGGGTAGAACAGCAGGAATTTTGCATACTGTTGGAGGTGGAAGACAAAAGGGAATTATATAATCCCTAAAAATAATCCTCTGCACTCAAGTATCTTTTGTAATGTATAGCCAGACTCTCCAAAGGTGGGAAATTGGGCCTGCTTCCAGGATGCTGACAGGGTCTATCAGAGAAAGAATCTCTGGACCCCTGGTTTTGCAGGCATCCTCTGCCACGTGGTCAGCATCTTCAGTTAGGGTCCCCCCCCGCCCCTGGAGAAACTCTCTTCAGGTGGATCATGGAATGGACCCTGGAATTTTCTGAACCATATTTTTCAACTGCCTCATTGACTCGTACACCCACTGCAGACAGGGTCTTACCATCTTACTCACAGCTGGAGAGTGTGTCTTTAACCTTGGGGCCAAATAATGAACTTTTGTCAAAGGCAGCATTGACAAAGAATCACTTGAAGGGCTCCACAAAATCACACAGACACATCTAGGCAGGCTTCCTGATGGAAATGCCTGAACTTGCCACCCTTGACACTCCTTCAGCTGTATGTGATATGAGCTTCATGGATGAATTAGAAATAGATTGTAGGCTCATCAGCTGTGAAGCAATAGAAGTCTCTGCCTCAGAAGTACTGGTCCTAGAGAGATATTTTGACAGTTCGTTGATCAAATCTCTCTGTAATCTGGTGAAGTGTGCCAAGTAATTAAGGGACCCGAATACAAAGGTCATTGAAGCATACACATGCTTCCTAAATCTGTCTAATGTCCTAGACTCCCTGTTAGGGAGATGAAGAGAGGAACTCTGTTCTGCAAGTTCTTTCTTTGTTGCTGCCACTACATTCATAGAATCCAATGGTACTCCTTTGTTCCAGAACTCTCTTTGCTTCAGTTTTTCCAGGATTCTATCTGGTTTCTTGAGTATCGGCTCAACAGTATCAGGCTCCCTCCATGCCCACCAAGAGATCAAATCAATGAGATCAGAAGTGGGTGGAGTCACATCAGCTTCTGTGAGACTTCTGGAAGAACAGGAAGGAACAATGAAGGCGATTTTGAATTATAGCATTTTTCCAGGACTGTAGATGGGAGAGAAGCGGGTACAGGATCCAAGAAAGAAGCATATCTAGTCCTAGGTAGCTGCTTTAATTCAGGATGAGCTGGATCAGAAGATACAGATCTGGTATCTGAGGAAGTCGGATCCAAAGGTTTGCTTTTAGGATTCAAAGTTTTTCTAGTCTTTTTAAGTTGTTCTGAAGTCAGATCCAAAGAGGACTGAGAGGATCCGGGTTGGTCAGAATGTCTTTTCTTGACTTCTTTTTTATCCGTCTTGGAGGTTTGAACTCCAGTAGGTGAGTTTCCAAAGGCTGAAGGAAGCAGGCCTTTGAGAATAAGTTTAATTTTCCTGTCCACCAGTAATCTGGGACTGAATGCTTTACAAATAGAAAAGGAAGACTGCAAATGGTCAGGACCCAAGCAGTAAACACATAAATCATGGGCATCTGAAAACAGAATATTATGCCCACATTTATCACACTTTCTGAAACCTGATGGCTTATTTTCTATTTTAAGCAACAAAAACACAGTGGTAAATAAACCATTCTAGACAGAAAAAAAGTTAAAGTAGAAATAAGGAAGTTTTTTTATTTTAATACAGTGTAAGTAAGAAAGAAAAATGGAATATCAACAATGGTATTACGAGAACTACGCCAACGGTAAATGAAAGCTTACCAACAATGCTAAGAGGAGCTACCGAAGGGTACGTATCACTTCACCTAAAACTCATTTCACCTAAACCAAATCACCTAAAGTTCACTTCACCTAAAACTCATTTCACTGACAAGTAGTACTCTAAAGCATATTGATGGTATGTGTCCTTTTCCCCCATGTAGTGCGATCCTGGTGTTAGTATATATATATTAAGGGGGGGGGGGGCATAGCCCCCCACCTAGTTGGCTTTTACCAAATAATGTAAAACAAAACCAGACACCATAAAACTAAAGTAAGTGGGGGCTGCACCCCCCACACCCCCCTTAATTATATAAACTAACACCAGGATCGCACTACAGTGGGGAAAAGGACATATACCTTTGACTTGCCTTATTGTACTAATTGTCAGTGAAATGAGTTTTAGGTGAAATGAACTTTGGTGATTTGGTCTTGGTGAAATGAGTTTAGGTGAAATGAGTTTTAGGTGAAGTGATATGTACCCGCTACCAAAAGGTAAAAAGAGAAGAAGAAATAGCACAAGAATTTACATAGGTTAGAGGAGGAAAAAAGAAAATTAGTGGAAAGGGAAGTTTTTAAAGAGGTATATGAAAAAATTCAACTTAGCTTTTAAACCAACGCTCGAGAGCTGCAGTGACCATGTCTGTACACAATGGCGGCAAACAAGATCTGGACAAAGAGGGGGATTGCTGCATTATGGGTAAGGGAGGAGCTCGGGAGCTTGCAGTATCCACGAGATGTAAAAAAGTGACAGAGTCAGATCTGAAGATTGGATGTGAACCCACATGTTGACGAATGAATGAAAATTGACATCAGATATGAAGTTTTCCAAATTAAGAGCTTTAAAGCAAAGATAATTGAAGGTTCAAATGGGGGGGTCTGAAGAAACTTGCAAAGCAAAGGGTAAATCCCAAGGGGAGACAGGATCCCACACTGGTGGACGTAGCAAAAAGGTGCCTTTGAGGAACACTTTAGAAATCTGCCAGAGGCACATTATCCTTGCCAACATGTAAATTAGAAATATCTGCCTATTACACTTCAATCACTTAAAAAAACTAGAATGTGACTGAAACAACTTAGCTAGAAAATCCAAAACAGACTCCAGAGGAGCAGAGACAAGATCCAGACCTCTAGATTCTGTCCACATAACGAATCTCCATTTACTGGAACAGACTTTCTCAGTAGACTGCTTTTGAGAGGATAACAACACATAAACGACAGCCTACAAAAGCATGGGATTTCTGTCCATCAAGGTAACTAGAGGAACCATGCAGTTAACTTGAGGGACTCAAGGTTGGGTGGATCCAGGCCTGCTTGATGAGAAATGAGATCAGATATCTGGGGGCGGTACTTCCAAAGAGGCCAAAGGAAGGGAAACCACATCTGACAAGGTCAAAAAGAGGCAATGAGGATCACTGTAGTGCAGAAGCAGGCTGCTTTCTGCAGAAACTTTAAAATCAACGGAACTGGAGGATAATAGTAAATAAGCTCTAGGGGCCAAGCAAGCACCAAAGCATTCCTGGGTGACTGTCCCAGAAGGGGAACAATGGTGTAATAGCTGCTGTGTCCCAATGTCAAAAAATTTGAAATGCCACCTTCGGATTTAGACACCACTCATAAGGCAAAAGAATGCTCCTGCTGAGGTTGTCGGCCAGAATGTTGGACTTTCCTGGGATGTATGGTGCCACCAGAAACCACTGAGAAGATATCACCCACTGCCAATCCCTCATGGCCTCCCAACAAACAGGATAAGAACATCTTCCCCCATCTGTTGAGATACCAGAAAACAGACATAATTCCTGTCTGTATTACAATCACACCTCTGTGAAGTGTGTTCTGAAAGACCTGAAACTCAAAGAGCACTGGTCTCATCTCCAGAACACTGATGTGAATGTGGGCTTCTGCAGAAGACCAGGACCCATGAAATGTCCTCCATCTGAAATGCCCCCCACCCCAGGAGGGAGTTGCCCATGGTGACCATGGCTGAGAGAGAAGGAATCAAGAATAGTCTCCTATTGGTTTCCAAAAGAGACTATAACCACCAGTAAATCTGCTAATGACACACTTTGCTAGTCATAAGGCAAAATCCAAGAGATGAGTACGGAAGGACCACTGAACAGTCATAGTCCATGCATAGCCATCATGTGATATCTGGATAAAGGACCAACCACTACTGATGCTGCCATATGACCCAGAAGCTTCATAACTGCATCTGCAGGTGGTTTTGGAGTTGCAAGCACTGATAGGGTCTGTACCTAAAGGCTGAAAACTATGGAATTCAGGAGCCTGGTGATTTGGTTAATCATGTCTAAATGACACCCTATGAATTCTAAAATTTGTACTAGCTGAAGGCTTGATTTTGGATAACTGATTGTGATGCTTAAGTTATCACACAGTTGGAGTAAGGAATCCATGGCCATGATCAACAATGCTCTTGTGGGGGTGGTGAGGAGCCAATCATCCAGGTATGGAAAAACCTGAAATCCCTGCAGCCAGAGCCAGGCTGCAACCACTGCCATGCACTTGGTAAACACCCAATTGGGGGGAGGCTGTGGTGAGACGAAATGGCAGGGCCTTGAACTGGTAATGACTGACCCCAGCCAGAAATGTAGAAACCTCCTGGAATGTCTGTCTATCTTGATGTGATGGTAGGCATTCTTGAAGTCCATCAGGCACATCCAATCGTCCTTCATCAGAAGAGGTAAGATGGACTGCACCATGACATTTTGGAACTTGGGTCTTTTTGATGAACTGATTTAGCTTGCTTCAATCCGAAACTGGCCTGAGGTCCTTTGATTTTTTGTAAGTAAAAAGAACCCAGAATAGATGCTGGATCATTTTTGACCTAGTGTGACCTCCCAAATTACTCAATTTACAAGCAGGTTGTGAATCTCTATAGCTGCATATAGTCTCAGATCGGCTGGAACATCTGAGAGACGTTCTGGGTGACAATTTAGAATTTCTAAAAAGGGAATGTAATAATCTCTGGATACAATTCTTAGTACCCAAGTATTTGACGTGACGGCCTCACAAGCTTTTGGGCGGACAGCCAGACATCCCCCACTACTTCCACAGAAGAGCAGCCAGGCAACCCTTCAGGATCACTGAAGTGGCCCACCAGAAACGCCCAGTGGAAGCCCTGAATCTGCATACCACCCCTGCCCTGCTGGTGGCAACCATTATGATCTCCCCGGGCCCCTGGAAGGAACCCTCTGGTCGAGCATCCTGTGAAGAATGCTGTGATTTTCTGAAGAAGAGATGCTTACCCCCCTCCTCTGATTCCTTAGAAAGGTCCGCTGAGGGGTAGTACAGTGTGCTCCAGTAGTGGACAGTGTCTTCCCATTCTATTCATTCCTTGTCAAAGTGCCTTGCACTTTTGGTGACTCAAGGAGCTCTCCTCAGAAATCTCCTTCCTGGTGACCACCGCCACCAAAATGGCATTGACAGCTGGACCCTTACTCCAATGTGGCCTGTCACTGAGGGGAGCAAACCCTTAAATGGCTTTTTGGGGATGGCTCCAATGTGTAGTGTTCCTTCCATGACCTCTGAAATACCAGGTCTATAAGGACATCCGGAAGGGGAGCCAGCCAAGGCATGGCTAGGCCTATGCCAAAAGCCTCCAGAAATACTGACTCCTCCAGAGAAGGCACTTTGGTGATCCAGCCTCTGCCCTGGCGAAGTATCTCCAATAAGTCACTGAAAAGAGGCATCATCATCTGGAGACTTAGGGGGATCCCTTCTCCTTCCTTGAGGTCAGTATCTTTGGTGAGAGACTCCTTCAGGGAGACAAGGTGCTCCCTATTACACTTTCTTCTTCCCCCAAACTCTCATTCTGACAAGCTGGGGACAGGGTGAAGAGTTGGAATATCCTGCCATGGAGGATGCTTACGAAGACGGACAAGGAGCAGACTGATGACTGGTCATAGGTACTGATGAAAAGGGGAAGGGGGGATGCCTGCTGGGGAAATCTTCTGAAAGGAGAACATCCTTTCTGCAACGTTAAAGGCTGAGACAGAAACTGGCATCTTGGATCCAAGAGTCCCAGAACCCAAGGGTACCACAGAAAACCCCGAACCTGTGGGAGCCACACTTAGCCCAGATGTTGACAACAGCCCTGAGCTGTTCAAAGCCAAAGCCCTGAGTGGAAGCAACAATCCTGAAACAAGAACCATCGACACTAATCAGAAACTCCTGCTTCGACACCACTGGTCCAAGGTTTTAACGTCCCTGAAAAGGTCAGAGTCGAGGAGATCAATGAAAAGGGTGGAGATGATGACAGCAACGTAGTCGGATCCAACCCAGATGTTGGAAATTCCGCCAGCCCTGAAGACCTCGGATCTGAAAGGGCTGAGGGAAGAAGCCAGAAGGATGGAGCCAAGGGTCCTGGTACTGGACTCAGACCCGAAGAGATAAGGCCTAATTGCATCTGCACCTGCAAAAAGGACCTCATCAACTGCTCCACCTCAGAGATTTTAATGCCGCCCACCCACCGCAATGACGAGATGGAAAATGCTACCAAAGAGGGCTTAGAAGGTCTTTTGAAAGAAGTGCTGGATCCGAACCGGAGAGACTCTGAACCGGGGAGGAGACGTGGAAGACTCCAGCAGCCACTCTGGTAAGGTGCACAGTGAAAAGGGGGAAGCTGCCTTACCTGAAGGGGCCTCTTATCAAGAAGGGACTTGGGATGCACAGAAGGAATGAGGTTTAAAAGAAGGCAGGATTTGAGCTATGTAATGCCTGCTTGACAATGACTAGACAGATTATAAATGATGTATAATGTTTACAACTAAAATTAAGTCAATATGGTTTGTTTTCATTTATATGAATGTATGACTGCCTACGTCATACATGATAATTTAATAAAGATGTTTCTTGTTTAAAAAAAAAAAAAAGGAGGACTTGGGATGCTGAGAGCCAGAGAAGAAGTCTTACTGATGCCAAAGGAGACTGGATCTGAGATGATGGGGCCAATATTAGTGCTGGGACAGCCAGGGGACTCAAAAATTTTGGGACATTGGTCCAGCGAGCCCGAGGCAGCAAGAATAGAAGAAGAAGATGAAGAGGATCTCTTGAGATCCCCTTTGGAAGGTCTAGAATCTCACTATCAGGGCTTCTCAGACCCAATCTTCGAAACTGAGAAAGAAGCCACCCCAGAAACAAGAAGAACCCAAGGGCAGAAGCCCTTTTAAAAATAACTTGGCCCTAAGCTCATTGATGGCCCTAGTACCAAATTGTTTACAAATGGAGCATCCAGAATCTAGTTGCGCAGGTCCCAGACAAAGCACTTTAGATGCGAGTCTAAGGAAGGCAATATGTGCCTGCAGGAAATGCACTTTTTAAAACCTTTTTCCATGCCACAATAAAACTATAATACTACAATTAGAACTCAAATCACACACTAACACTAACTCCAAAAAAAAGGTGGGAAGAGCAACTGATGATGAAAAACAATCTGCCTAGCTACTCAAGAAAGAATAAGAAAGTACAGTTGTGTACACTTACCATAAATGTAGATGTTCAAGTGTATTCACTGTTGCAGTCATTACATTTGGGTAATCTGCTGGCAGGTTGCCCTCAGTTGGCCTAATTAACAAAGTCTTGGGTCCTGCGTTGGTTGCTGTCCCTTCTTCCATGACGTCAGGTTGTCAGGGGTATAAAACATGCAGCCGATGCCATTACATCAGTTTGTCTTGCCCCAGATGTCAGGTGCCTCCCGAATGGGGAGCAAATAAAATTAAAAACACAAAAATATACCTCCAGCCAAAGCAAATACACCAACAAGGCTTTTAAGCATAGTAAAAGAAAATAGAGGTATAGTAAGAGAAAAACAGGGGGCTGGAGGGAGGGTAAGCAGGACTGCAACAGTGAATACACTCGAACATCTACATTTATGGTAAATGTACACAACTGTATAATGTTCATCGTGTTTCACTGTTGCAGCCATTACATTTGGGTAGATTCCCAAAGCTATGTTTGGGAAGATGGATTTATACAGCATTAGGACCAGCTATAAGGCCCTGCAAGACAGCACTGGCAAAGCCAGCTCTGGATTTAGAGAAAAATTGGTAAATGATAATGCTTGGTGAAAGTATGCACTGAACTCCAGGTAGCAACTTCTAAAATATCCCTGATAGGAACACCTCTGAGAAAGGCTGCAGAAGTTGATGCAGCCCTGGTGGAATGAGATCTGATCCCCTGGGGAATAGGTTTTCCATGGTGCTTATAGCAGAAATGAATGCAATGGCTTATCCATTTAGAAATGGTTTGTTTTGAAATAGCCTTCCCCTCTGCCCCAGCAGCAAATGCCATTAGCAATTGTTCAGATTTTCTTCGAAATTTAGTTCTATCCAAGTAGAATCTAAGTTGTCTGTGCATGTCCAAGGAATGCAGAATCCATTCCCCTTTGTTCTGTGGATTGGCATAGAAGGTTGGCAAATGAATGGATTGGTTAAGAGCCACACTGGAAACCACCTTGTGCATGAAGGATGGCTTGGTCCCCAGGGATACCTTGTCTGCATGAAAGATGATGAAAGGCTCCATTGCCATAAGGGCCTGTAATTCAGATATCCTTCTAGCTGAAGTGATTGCCAATAGGAAGGCTGTTTTCCAAGAAAGAAATTTTAAGTCTGCAGTAGCAGCTGGCTCAAAAGGAGGTAAAGTGAGCTTTTCTGAAACAAAGTTAAGGTCCCAGGCAGGGGTAGGAGCTCTCCTGGGTGGTCTCAAGTTCTTTGCCCCTCTGAGATACTGCTTGAGCAGGGGGTGAGAAAAGAGGGGTGGTTCTGTGTTATAATGAGCTGAAATAGCTGAAGCGTGAATTTTAATAGAGGAAAAAGACAGACCCTTGTGAAGCATCACAGTTAAGTATTGCAAAATCTGAGGTAAATTGGGCGCTGCTGTGCTCATCCCTAAAGATTGGTTCTAGGCACAGAATCTTTTCCATTTGTCAGCATAAGATTTTCTAGTACTAGGTCTTCTCGCCTCCAAGATGACATCCATCACAGGTTTGCTGAGGGATGCCAAGGGTGAATTTAAGTGATCAGCCAAGCTGCAAGGTTCAATGTTGGGAGCTGAGGGTGCAGAATTTGGTTCTCCTGCTGAGACAGCAAGGAAGGTGTCTGACGCAGGTGCCATGGAGATATTTGTGACATACTGCGCAGGAGTGGGTACCAGTGCTGGAGCAATCAAAATCATTTTTGGTTTGTCCTGTTTGACTTTTAGCAGAACTTTGGAGAGCAGAGGGAAAGGGGGAAAGGCATAGACTGACAAGTTTTTCCAACTGAAGGACAGAGCATCCACTTTCCAGGCTTTTCTGTGAGGAGTCCTTGTGCAAAATTTGTCCAACTGGTAGTTCTGGGGGGGGGGGGGCAAATAGATCTATGTCTGAGCACTCCCATTTGCTTGTCAACATGTTGAAAATCCATGGTTCCAGTTTCCACTCGTGTGGGTCCATGAGATTTCTGCTTAGTCCGTCTGTCAGTGTATTCAGTTTTCCTGTCAGGAATTGAGCTTGTAGTTGCACTTGGTAGCTCAAGGCCGTGTTCCTCAATGCCATGGCTAGTCTGCAGAGGGGGTAGGAATGTGTACCCCCCTGCTTGTTTATGTACCACATAACCATGGTGTTGTCAGTGTTTACCATTAGTTATCCTGGATGAATGTAGTCCTTGAAGGCTGTCAGAGCATTCTGTACAGCTATCATTTCTTTTTGATTGATATGTAGGTGCATTTGATTTGGGTTCCATTTGCCCTGAATGCACTTCCCTGCCAGGTGAGCCCCCCCATGCATAGTCTGATGCATCTGTAATTAGGGTTTGGGCGGCAGAGGGTAGTGTGAATGGTAGTCCCTTGTTTTGGTGGCAGGCCTCTGCCCACCATAGGAACTCCAGGTGTAGGCAAGGTATGATAGGAATCATTGTTTCCAGACTGTGAGAATGTTGACTTCACAGACTTTTTAAGTACCACTGAAGATTCCTCATATGCAGTCTTGCATATGGAATTAGAAGAATGCAAGAGGCCATGAACCCCAAGGCTTGCAGTATTTGTCTTGCAGATAGCAGGGTTTTTGTGGCCACTTGTTTGAAGTAAGTCACCAAATGAATTTGCTTTTCTGGCGTGAGGAAAGCCATCTGGGCAGTTGTATTCAAGCTTGCACCCAGGAATATAATCTGTTGAGAGGGCACCAGTTGTGATTTCTTTTCGTTTATGGTGTACCCTAGACAAGTTAGAACCCTTTTTACAAACACCAGGTGATTTAGAAGTATGGCCTGGTTTTCTGCCTGAATTAGACAATCGTCCAGGTATGGATATATTTGAATATTTCTTTGCCTGCAAAATGCAATTACTGGAGTCAGGCACTTTGTGAATATCCTGGGCGCAGTAGACAAGCCAAAGGGCAGTGCAGAGAAATGATAATGCACGCAGCCTGCTTTGAAGCGTAGGTATCTTCTGTAAGATTCCCTGATTGGGATATGCAGGTAAGCTTCTTTTAAATCTAGAGTTGCCAACCAGGCATCTTTGCCTAGCATAGGAAGTAACTGGTGAAGAGTCAGCATCTTGAATTTTGGAATGTCCAGAAAGGTGTTTAGAGTAGACAGGTCCAGAATTGGACGCCATGATTTGTCTTTTCTGGGTACCAGGAAAAGCCTGGAATAGAAACCTTGTCCCTTTTCCTGTTCTGGTACCGGTTGAATAGCCCCCATGTTTAGGAGGGAATGTACTTGTTTCTGAGCCTCTGCCCACTGATTTGGGGGCAGGTCTGGCCACCCGTTTGGTGTTGGCAATGTGTGGAAATGAAATCTGTATCCCTGGGACACTACATTTAAAACCCATTTGTCCTGGGTTATGAGTTGCCAGTTTTGTGCATGAAGAGCAATCTTTCACCCCAAAGAGGTGGCTAAAAGGTAAGTGCTTGGTAATTTTAAAGGAAAGTCATTGAGACTGTTTTCCACAGGGGGGGGTGTCTTGTTATTTCCAGATTTGGAAGTGGAGGCCCCCCACTGCTTCATTCTGAGAGTCCCTTGGGACTGAAACCTGGTGCTTTTGGTGTGTCTGGGTTTGGCTTGAGAGGATCTGGAAGGAGATGGAAAGGACCGATTCTTAGTAGGCCAGTGCCTACTAAATCTTGGAGGTTGCACTTGTAAGAAATCTTTTACAGTTTGCATAGATTTAGCTTTATCTTCCATCTTTTTTAGAACTTCTTCAGCCTTATTGCCAAACAGGCGGTCCTGATTTAAAGGAGCATGCAACAATTTTGCTTTAACATGATCAGGCAGAGATTGCTCCTTAAGCCAAGCATGCCTTCTAAGTACAGACCCAGTAACAGCAGCCCTGCAAGAGGCCTCTAAAGAATCAAAACCACTTTGCAATGTATGTTTTCCAACTTGTTCAGCAGAATGTAATAAATCCTGTAAATCTTTATTTTCCACACAGTCAGAAATCAACATCATTTTCTGTTTAAGCAGTCCAATAATATGCTGTTGATATTTTAACATAATAAATTGGCAGTTTAAAGCCCTGATTGCCAAGGTTGCAGAAGTATAAACCTTTTTACCCCATCTATCCAGCGCCCTGGAGTCCCTATCAGAAGGGGTAGGATTTTTAGCAGTAGAAGCCTTAATGCCCTTGGGCCCCTGAGAAATGTTTTCTGGATCCGCAATAGGGTTTTTGAAAAGGAATTGGTGGGACTTGGGAACCCTGTAGTATCTGTCTGGTTTACGAGGAGCCGGAGGCAGGGAATCAGGGGCCATACTGGATTCTGCAAACACATCACCAACAATGTCTAGTACAGGAGGTATAGCCAAAGGCCTATGCTGAGGTATAAGAAGGAAATCCCTAAGCCTCTTTTTAGATTCAGAAAATTCCTGACTCTCCCAGTGGAAATGCTCCCTTAAGGTACATAAAGACTCCCCAAAAGAAAAGTCCTCCGGGGGGGGGGGGGGGCAGAGGGAATGGAATGCTCTGCATCAGAATCCTCATAAGTAGGTATGGACAAATCCAGGTCACTGGAAGAATTAGAAGAAACAGAGTCCTGATCAGAAGATTCAAAGCCAAACTCAGCCCTAGGCCTCTTAGAAGGGGGTGGGGGTTGACTACCCCTGATTAGAGTAATAAGATCTTCAGCCATTTTGATTGTTTTTTAGGCATAGGGGCCTGAACATGTGGCCTGGGCATGTTTTTTTAGACATAGATCGAGACTTAGGCCTTAGAAGGTGGAGTTGGTTTAATATGCAAATCTGTAGGCCTGAATGCACCCTCAGAAGCCGGTGCCTGCACAGTGGCTCCGGACCCATCCAAGGTAGAGACATCCGCGGGTTCCATAGGTGAAGCATCTCACAGCATACCGGACTCCGAATGGGTCTCAGTAGAGACCTGCGAGTCAGAAGTAGCAGGGGCTGCGAAAGTGCCTCACTGAGTACCGGCGAACTGGCGACTGGCTTAGGAGAAGCATCGTCGGCAGTTTTGGACCTCGACAGCCTGTCTCTGTCTTTTTCTTTGCATTTTTTTGAAATTCCAGTAGTCGGATGGCTAACCAAATGTCTATGAGGGACCTTCCCAACTGGTTTGATTGTTGTTCAACCCATCTACCAGGAACAGGTTACAACAAACCTACAGACATCTTCTGGGACAAGACTACTGATCACCAAAAAGCCTGTGGCCTGCTTCTCATCCTGGGATTGGTGTTACTGTTTTGCTGGTGAGAGAAGAAGCAAAGGGGCACTCCATTCCAGCAGTGTGAAGCTTTGGTGAGACCAGCACTAACAGTAGCCAGCCAGTAGCCAATCAGGAGAATCCCCTCTGGTCATCATTCTTTCTTTTCAGTAACTACTGGCTGATTAGGTGTTGTCTAACCTAACTTTGGAATATCTTCCTAAATACTTCATCTATAAATCATCAAGATCTACTTTAGTAGTTTTCCTTCAAGTGTTTGGTGGCATTTTTCCTGAAAAAGCACACATGAAATTTCACCAATAACTAGTCGTGCACAGAGGAATTAGTCTGCAGTGATAAGAACTGCTTCCAGAGTTTCAAACCAGATAGTCTGGCATTACTTTATATTCTCACCACAACTGTCTAATAAATAAAAAGGGTCTGTTGTCATGGATATGAATTTTCCCACTATCTCTGCTACAAGGTTGGTGGATATGGACATCTTGAGGCACTGCAGAAACTGCCTTATGTTATTGACAACCAGATAATTCTAACAAACTGATAAGGTATGTGAGGGATGTATTTACATAATGTCACTGGAAGCAGAGTTCTCAGATAAAATCAGTCCTAATGGCAATCAGGTTGTCAGTAGTGCACACACTGCAACCATCACACACAGTTCAAAGCAGACACATAGACCCACATATGCTGACACACTTAAAATGTAACCTTCCTAAAGCCCAAAAACCTCCTACACAACGTACACATAACAAACACACTAAGCAGCCCCGAATGCAGTCTTTCAAAACAACACAAACATATGCAACCACGTCTCATGGAGTCTCTTACTTCTAAGACCATAAGGCAAACCACCACAAAATCCAACATTCTAGTCACTGGAGACTCCACTGTAAGATACACTGATGTCCCTCACACCAAGCTGAGTAAGGAGAAATTTATAGTCAGTTGCTTATCAGGGGCCAGGATCCACCAGATTATGCACGCACTCAGGTCACAGGACCACAACTTCAGTATAACTCAGTCATAATCCATATGGGTGTAAATGACCTGAGATGTACTTCTCTAAACTAAATGAAGAGATACATTATGGAGTTCTCAGAATATGTGTTCCAGGCTGGTTTAAGCCTATCACTGAGCATTCATTTCTAAACTGGAGCATTCATTTATAAACCTGAATGCATTCTCACAACTTTGATGGATTTTCCACTCTCTGAGCCTACTTTTAATGCATTCATGTTACCTTCTCCAAGGATGATGCCACACTGCAACAGAAGATGACTGACTTTAATAACTGGCTTAGTGTCATTCTAATGGGGTGCAATATTTATCAGCACAGAAGGAGATAGTCAACAGACCAAGCTACTTTGTCTGGGATTGTGTGTACCTCTCTAAAACTAAAACACTGTCTTCCCCCATACTGCCCCCCTTTTTAGGCAATGCCAAACTGAAAGTACTTCCAACACAGTAAATCAAAACCAAGAAAATCTAAATGTGTTACTGCTCAACGCCACAAGTCTAGACAAGAAACTCCACTCCCTACAAGATTTTCTCACTATACAGAATCTGGATATCTGCGCAGTCATTGAGATGTGAATTAAAGCCATGGAAAGCACACCAGCAGTTCAAGCCTATAATTCCTTTCACACATTTAGACCTCCTACTGCACAGACAAGGACTAAAGGTAGAGGTGTCTCGATTTACATAAAAAATAAATATTCCGCAAGGCTGGTCAAACAAGATGTTGAACTTGACCTTCTCCACAGTTAAATCCCATAACACTTTCTTGCAAGCTATAGGTCCCATTCAATGACCTAGGAAACCCAAAACATGTATTTAAGCTTATTTGAAACATTCACCATCCAACCCAATACCATATTCATGGGTGACTTTAATTACCCCAATATTAAGTGGGAATCATGTACAACACCTTCCTCTAGCTTACTCCAATCTTTACCCATCAAAACCAGTAGGAAACTCTTTCTGATCTATAAGTTACTTTAAACAACTCTGTTCTTACTATAAATCTCACTAACCTTAAGTTTCATTCTAATCCCTCACCCCTTTAAAACTACCCCACTAGTGATTTTTCTTTCCCTTTATTAATTCTTTCAGCCTAACACTACCCCAGTGATCTTTTCCTTTCGTAACTTTCAACCTATTTCAATATTTACAAAAATAAATGCGTGTGTATGTGTGTGTGTGTGTGTGTGTGTGTGTGTACATATACACAGTGGATATAAAAAGTGTATACACCCCTGTTAAAATGACAGGTTTTTGTGATATAAAAAATGAGACCACAATAAATCATTTCAAAACTTTTCCTACCTTTAATGTGACCTATAACCTGTACAATTCAATTGAAAAACAAACAAATCTAGGAGTCTGTCAGCATGGGACATCTTGACATGGCAATATTTGCCCATTCTTCCTTGCAAAAGCGCTCCAAATCTGTCAGATTGCGAGGGCATCTCTTGTACACAGCCCTTTTCAGGTCACCCCATAGAGTTTCTATTGGATTTAGGTCTGGGGTCTGGCTGGGCCATTCCAAAACTGTAATTTTCTTCTGGTGAAGCCATTCTTTTGTTGATTTGGATGTATGCTGGGGTCATTGTCATGCTGAAAGGTGAAATTCCTTTTCACCTTCAGCTTTTGAGCAGACGCCTGAAGACTTTGGGCCAAAAGTGACTGGTATTTGGAATTGTTCATAATTCCCTTCACCTTGACTAAAGTCCCAGTTCCAGCTGAAGAAAAGCAACCCCAAAGCATGATACTGCCACCACCATGCTTCACTGTGGGGATGGTGCTCATTTGGTGATGCTAAGTGTTCTTTTTGTGCCAAACGTACCTTTTGGAATTGTGGCGAAAAAGTTCAACCTCGGTCTCATCAGGCCATAACACATTTTCCCACATACTTTTGGGAGACTTGACGTGTTGTTTTGCAAATTTTAGCCAGGCCTGGATGCTTCTGTCTTGCAACCCTACTCCATAGGCCAAACATATGGAAAATATGGGAGATTGTCACATGTAGTACACAACCAGTACTTGACAGAAATTCCTGCAGCTCATTCTGTGTTGCTGTAGGTCTCTTGGCAGCCTCCCTGACCATTTTTTTCTTGTCTTTTCATCAATTTTGGAGGGTCATTCAGTTCTTTGCAAAGTCACTGTTGTCCCATGTTTTCTCCACTTTTTGATGACTGTCTTCACTGTGTTCCATGGTATATCCAATACTGTGGAAATTTTTTTGTACCCTTCTCCTGACTGATACCTTTCAACAATGAGTTCCCTTTGGGGCTTTGTAAGCTCTCTGCAAACCATGGCTTTTGCTGTAGCAGGCAACTAAGTAAATGTCAGGAAAATCCTACTAGGACAGCTGAACTTTATTTGGGATTAATCAGAGTCTCTCTGATTGATGGCAGGTGTGTACCCAAGAAGACTGAATGCTGTAATTAAAGTAAAAGGTGCTTCAGCAAATTATTAGTTTAAGGGTGTGCGCACACATGCAACCAGCCTACTGTATGTTTTTTATTTTTTATATTTTTCCTGTAACAGATTTATTTGTTTTTCAACTGAATTGTATAGGTTATTGGTCACATTAAAGGTGGGAAAAGTTTTGAAATGATTTATTGTGGTCTCATTTTTTATATCACAAAAACCTGGCTTTTCAACAGGGGTGTGTACATTTTTATATCCACTGTGTGTATAAATATATATATATATATGTGTGTGTGTGTGTGTGTGTGTGTGTGTGTGTGTGTGTGTGCATATATATATGTATATATATATATATATATATATATATATATATATATATATATATATAAATATGTATATATATATATATATATATATATATATATTGTAAATTACTCTGTTTTTCTCTCTAATATTGCAACTCCCCACAATTTATTAGTCTCTCATTTTGTTATATTGTACTGTATTGTTTTGTACATTCTTGTAAAATACTGTGTAATCATAATGTGTTTGTGGAGCTTTTCTCTCTGGGCCTCTGCTGAAAATGGGCTCCTGTCCCAGTCGGACTTTCCTGATCGACAAATGTCAATCAATAAATAAACAAACAAACAAACAAACACCAAACTTGCAGACACAGAGATTCCTGATTTTATAAAAACAAACTCCCTGGACCAGATTGTCAATACGCTGACCAGGGGAGCAAACATACTGGATCTGGTCCTCATTAATATGTGAGAGTACTGCACACTCCCTAGTGTAATGTCTTCTCTGGTACAATCAGACCACAAACCGGGCCCCTTTGAAGTAAAATAAAACCTGGAGCCCCAGCTAACCTTGGAATGTTCAGGAACAACTAACTTCCTACTATTAAGTGATAACCTGGCAAAATTTCCAACCTTGAGAACACTGCTAGATGGAACTGTTCAAAGAAACCCTATAAAGCATGTTAATAGCTGCACAGAAGCAGCTGTACCACCAGGAAGTACAGAACTAACTAAAAAAAAACAAGCCATCCTGATGGAATCACAATATCAATATGCTGTAGAACAGAAGGAAGAAAATCATGGCAAAAATTAGGAGGTGCACCCAGCAGGATAAAAGTACTCTCAAACTAAACAAACAACTCAGAAGACAAAGTCAACCAAAGCCAAATTTGAGGTAAATTTGGCCTCCCAGGCCAAAAATAAAACACAAGGCATCCTTTAGCTATGTCTTCAACCTCAAAGGCAATACACAATTGTGTGCAGAGCTTACTGTTAATGGAGCCATCTACACTGAGCCAGAAGATACAGCAAACCTACTGGAGACAAATTCAGCTGTAACTTTACCCCTTTCTTTCCCTCAACCTGTCCTCAGGAAATACTATCAAGCATAACTCCTACTATATCACTAGGGAACAGGACTTCAATGCTCTCTCTAAGGCCAAGAACACTGCATCAATGGGCCCAGACAATATCCCAGGATGCCTTCTAAATAGCATGAAACGTGACCTATCAAGCCCTCTGGAATTGCTATTTAACCGTAGCCTCCAGAGGCTTTGGAGAAGCTTCATGAATGAAGAACAGCGAGAGTCATCTCTCGGCACAAAGGTAGATCATCTAGAGACCCTGGGAACTACAGACCCATATGTTTCACTAGTCTCATATGCAAAGCCATGGAATAAATTATCATGGAAATGATCAATAATGACATAGGAAACCTCCAAACACTGGACCCAACCCAATTTGGTTTTATTAAGGGCAGGTTATGCCTACTCAACCTGGTGGACTTCTTTGAGAAAGTCACCAAAGGAATGGATGAGGGTAAAATAGTTCATGCTACCTACCTGGACCTGGCCAAGGCATATGACACAATACCCCATTCGAGCATTTTTGATAAATTCAAAAAGTTATGTGTAAACCCTTATGTCACCCAGTGGATAGCCAGCTTGCTCACAGACAGGACCCAGGAAATAAGAACTGGGGAGTCCACCTCTACAAAGAGATCAGTTATAAATGGAATCCTTCAGGGATTGGTCCTGGGACTGTTCTTTTTTGGCATTTACTTCTCCGAAGTGAAGGCCAACATCAAGGGCCTCTGGCTGACCAAATCTGCAGATGATTGCAAATTAGGAGCAGTCATAGAATCCCCCACAGACACTATTTTTCTCCAGGAAAGGCTGACACAGACAAATAACTTGTGTCAGAGACATAGACTAAAACTAAATGCCAAGAAATGCATAATGGTATCTCTTGGAAATTGTTCCACCCCTGGTAACTATTATAGTGACAACACACCCCTAAAAACTAAGCCAGTAATCAAGGACATGGGAACACACACAGACAATAATCTATCCTTTGACCACCACATATCTACAGTAGTGAGGAAATAATTCTATGTTGTGCAACTTACAAACAAGGATATGGCATCTAGGTCCAAGGAGGTCATTGTTCCACTGTATTCAGCATTCCTCAGACATATCATTGAGCACAACGCCACCCTTTGGTACGTAGCTAACCAAGCACATCCAACAATTGGAACATCTGCAGAGGTCCCTCATTAAACGAATATAAGGTACAAGTAATATGTCATATGCAGAATGCCTCAAAGCCCTATCCATGTATTCTCTCTTCTATAGGCTGTTGATGGGAGATCTATGCCTTGCATATAAGGCATTGTCATCCCACACCCCGATGGACCTCCTGCATATCTGCAAAATAAGCAGCACCAGAATTACCTGTTCTAAAGACTTAAACCTTGCTTGTGATATAAAGAGGACCTGTTAGAGAAACAGATTTGTATCCTAGAGACTACCCCTTCTTAGGAAAAGGCTCCCCATCCATGTGAAGTAGAGCTCCTCCCTAACCCAATTCAACTGTAACTTGGACAACTGGATGGGGAACCGGAAATTTATCCCTGGTTTAGCACCTCTCTCTCTCCAATGGACACAGGCATCTCCCAGGCCCTTGCTTGTAAATGTTTCATCTCCCAAGCCTCTGCTTACATTTAAGGGTACCAGAACTTGTCAGAGATTTGGGACGTATGGCTATGCTTAAAAAGGCCATAATGGTCGTTAGTCTAATACACACCTATGAACCTGTAAGTTCAACACATGCTTCTCAACTTTTCAGAATTTCAATTAATATTTTTGGTCTGTTCCTCATAAAAAAAGAAGTTATGTACTTACCATAACATTCCATGTGTGTTGTCCATCTCAACCTTTATTCTCACTTATGGGTTGGATCCAATCCGTCAGATCCATCTCTGCCTTTACATAAGCATGAGGTCCTCAGCTAAGCTCGTGGACATTTCCCTTCCCATAATGCAACTCTCCTGCTACCTCAGATCTTGTTTGCCCTCTAAAAGTGACCAGCAGAAAGAATCTCAAATTATCTTGTATAAGGATACTATAAATCATATCCATTCAGAGGCCTTAGAGTCCTATAAAGATCCAATTAGAGCTACTCTATCTCCCAGGATGGGGTATGGTGGGTGGGTTGTGAGAATAAAGGACGAGATGGACAACACACATGGAATGTTATGGTAGGTACATAACTTCTTTATGTGATGTTGTCAATCTCATCTTTACTCTCACTGATGGGACCGCGTCCCCAGCTAACTAATTCTTGGGTGGTTCATGGGAGAATATTCCTCAGAAACATAGAACCAAAGGATACTCTACACCTAGAGGCCAAATCCAACTTGTAATGAGTAATAAAGGTATGTGGCTTAGCCCATGTTTCCACAGCACATATACTGTCTAAGGGCAATCTGGCTTGGTAAGCTGCTGAAGTAGCAATTGACATGGTAGAATGAGCTCTAATACGATTAGAGATAGTCTTTTCACTAGAACTGTATATGAAAGACATACATTGTGATCGCCAATTGGATAGTGTTACTTTAGAAACTAGTTAGCCTTTTTTAAATGTCTGAATATGAGATAAAGAGCTTATCTGACTTTCTGAATTGTGATGTCATATGTAAATAGAAACATAATTGCCTATGAACATTTAAAAGATGGAGAATGTACTGTCTTTGTTTTGAAAGTTTGGAAAGAACACTGATAATTCAATAGACTGGTTGAGGTTAGTTTCCGAAACCACCTTAGTAAGAAGGAAGGGTTCATTCTCAGACAGACTCTATCTTTATGAAAAATTATGTACAGATGCTTAGAGGATACAGCCTGTAACTCAGAAACTCTTCTTGCTGAAGTTATAACTACTAAAAGAAGCATTTTCCATGATAAGTATTTCAAATCACATATAGCAGAAGGTTCAAAAGGTGGGTAAACAAGCTTTGACAATACAAAATTCAAGTCCCAAGGTGGAATAGGGTTTCTGTATTGAGGGCGAATTAAGGAACTACATCTGAGGAATGCTTTACAAAAGTCCGTTTGAAATTATAGCTGTGCCATTACCTTCTATGTGAAAATTACAGATCGCTGCTAATTGTACCCTAATAGTAGATGCAGCAGCTCCCTTATTGAATAATTTCGCTAAAAATTCCAGAATAGAATGCAAAGGTGCTGTGAATGGATCGATGTGATTAAGATTAGATCAGGCCACAAATTTTTGCCATTTACTCTTGTACGGTTTCTGAGTAGAGTTCTTGTGGGAAGAAAGCAAAATGTGTTTTACTAGAGAAGAAAGCAGAGGAAACCTAGCTATCATGGCATTCGCAGCAGCCAAGCTGTCAGTTTGAGATTGTGTAGGCTGAGATGATGTTCTCCTGACGGGTGTGCCAGCCAATCCAGAACTGGGTCCAGGATCAATGGTCCCTGCTGTACATGAGGTCGGACAAAGGGAACCGTATCTGTCGAGGCCAACAGGGGCAATTAGGATTACTGTGGTCTCCAGCAAGCTTGCTTTCTTTAGGAACTTGGGAATCAGAGGTATTGGTGGGAAGGCATAAAGAAGTCCCGGGGGCTAATCATGAACAAGTGCATCCTTTGTAGACTCCCCATTGAGGGGGATCAGAGCCAAGTAGTTGCTACATTTGGTATTGACGGGTGATGGAAACAGATTGCAACAAGGCTGGCCCCATTTGCAGAAGATCTCTTCTACCACTTTCTGACTGAGGAACCACTTGTGTGGCCAAAGAACAGCTCTGCTTAGTTTGTCTGAAATCACGCTGGCTTTCCCCGGAATGTGTGTTGCTATGAGAAAGCGGTTGGAGGCCACTGCTCATTGCCAGACCCTCAGGGCTTCTTGACATAAGGGGTACGATCTGGTTCCCCCTTGTTTGTTTATATACCAGACCACAGATTTGTTGTCTGATTGAATTGCTATTGTATCTAGAGAGAGAGCGTTCTGAAATGCTTGCAACACTAGGAGCACCGCTCTCATCTCTACAAAATGAATGTGCAAATGGGCCTCGCATACTTGTCAAGTGCCTTGGACTGTGTTCCCCAGATAATGTCCCCCCACTCTATCTGGGATGCGTCCGTGATCACTGTAGCTTTGGGCTGAGGGGGGAGAAAGGGATGGCCTTGGGAGACTAGGGGAGAGTTGAGCCACAGCTGAAGGTCTCTTTTGCAAGAGTTGGGTAGTATAATCTTGTGCAACATTGGAAGATCCCGAAAAGACCATTGTGTTGAAAGTAGCCACTAGAGAATTCTCATATGTTGTCGAGCTAATGGTATTAGCACAAATGAAGCAGCCATTTTGCCTAAAACTTTTAGGACTTGTTTGGCAGATGCCTTTCTCTTGTTGATCAGTATCCTTACATAACACCGAAGATCATATACTATTTCTTGGGGAAGCTTTGCTGACATGATTATTGGGTTTATCTGTGCTCCTATGAAAACCCAGGAATGACAAGGCTCTAGAGCAGATTTTTTGTAATTTATGGTGATTCCAAGGGATGTACAAAGGTGAAGGGCGTAATCCCTGGCTTTCTGAAGAAGATGCCTGGTTGAGGCAGAGATGAGTCAGTCATCCAGATATGGAAACACACAATCATTTGCATCTCAGGTGAGCTACTACTACTGTCATGCATTTGGTGAACACGCTGCAGGCTGTAGTGAGACCAAAGGGCAGAGCTTGAAACTGGAAGTGACTGGCTCCTAGCCGGAAGAATAAAAACCTTCTGGATCGCCTGCTCATTAGAATGTGGTGGTACACATCCTGAAGGTCTATGGAGAACATCCAACTGCATTTTTCCAAGAGTGGAAGTGTTGACTGCAGTGTTACCATCTAGAGCTTGCTCTTTTTCACAGACCTGTTTAGAATGCTGAGATCCAAGATCGGTCTCCAGTCCCCTGTTCTTTTGGAACTAAAAAGAATCTTGAGTAAGTTCTAGATCCTTTCAGATCTGAGGGGACTTGTTGGATGAGTCTTTTGTTTAGCAACTTTTGAATTTCTAAGGTTGCCTGTTCCTTTTGACTGGGTGGAATACTAGGAACTGATGTGCTTATAGGAGCAAGATAGGTGAAGGGAATGACATATCCCCTGGATATTATACTCTGCACCCATCTATCATTTGTGATGCTTTGCCAGGTTTCTTGGTGCAGAGACTAATGACCCCGACTACCTCCAGTGGAGAGCAATCCGGCACTCTTTCAAGAG
This sequence comes from Protopterus annectens, assembly GCF_019279795.1. Lineage (NCBI taxonomy): Eukaryota > Metazoa > Chordata > Ceratodontiformes > Protopteridae > Protopterus > Protopterus annectens. Next base: position 686,988,559 of record NC_056733.1, read on the forward strand.
TGCTGATAGGGCCTTCCAAAGAAAGATTCTCTGGAGCCGTGATTATGCGGGCCTCCTCTGCCACAAGGGCATTATTGTTCCTCCTCTACCCCTGGGGGAACTTTCACCTTGTGTGTCATGAAAAGACTTGTGGGATTTTCTAAACCAAATTTTTCCACTACCCATCTGAACCTTTGGAAAAGGTCTGGTGAGCGCAGAAAAATGTACTCCAATGGCAGACAAGGTCTTGCCTTCTTGTTCACACCTGGTGAGCATTTCCTTTAGTTTCAGCCCAAAAAGAGAGGAGCTGTCAAAGGGGGCATTAACAAAGGTGGACCTGAAGGGCTCCATGAAGTCGCAAAGATGCATCCAGGCCTGTCTCCGAAGAGCAATACCTGAACCTGCAACTCTACTTGTTCCATCTACTGCATATGATATGAGCTTCATGGAGGAGTTTACTACAGAATTGAGGGTGGTGTGCTGAGCATTAACTTTATCTCCTACAGCTCCTTGGACGGAGTCTGAGAGTTCCTTTAACAGGTCCCTCTGTAGCCTGGTAAAGTGGGTAAGGTAGTTCAGAGACTAAAGGGCAAAGGTCGCTGATGAAAACACTCACTTCCCATATCTATCTATAGTCCTAGAGTCTTTATTAGGAGGATGGATAGAGGAGCTGGTCTCGGATAGCCCCTTTTGAGTGGCCACCGCCACGACCATGGGATCAACTGCAACTTCTTTAGTTAGAAACCCTTTATCCTCAGGGGCAGTAATGAACTTGTTTGGCCTTCTAGGAGTAGGCTCTATGCAATCTGGGGTCTCTCAAGCCTTCCTAGAGATTAAATCCATAAGCTTGTCAAAAAAGGAGTCAACCAAGAGGAAGAAGGGTGAGACACAAAGGCCTTCAGATAAACTGACTCCTCACCTGAAGGGGGGTTGGACTGCCAGTCACCCTTCTGTTTTAATAATTCCAGGATGTCTCCAAAGGAGACATCTTCAGGAGGTAACCCTGGGGACCCTTCTGCCTCATCAAGGTCAGTGTCTGATGTGATAGACTCCTTTGGACAGTCAAGGTTGCTTCCTCTTGCAGGTCCTCTTCCGAAGGACCTCCTCAGTGGGATGCTCTGGAGAGGTTTCGGAAGGGGGGAGGTCTCCTGGTGTACAGCCTGAGGCCTGGGGTCTCTGTGATCCTGTGGAAGGGTTACCTGAGAGGACGAAGACAACTGGACCATACAGGGAGGAAGATCAGTTGAAAGATGTGCCTTAGAATTGGTAGGAGTCAAAACCCTCCTCATAATTTCGAAGGCAGACCGCCCCGCCCCGAGGACTTCCTCGGATCTGACAAAGGGGTTGTCAGAGCCAAAGGCAACCTCGGAAGTGGCAAAAGAAGTTCCGAAGCCGAGGTAGGAGCAGAACTCAGAGAGGCAGAGATGGATCTGGAGAGATCTGTGCTGGTTCCGAGGACCTGACCGGAGAGTGTCAGCTCCTAGAGGTGTCTTGCTCTGAATGGAGGCAAATGCTCAGGTCGAATGTCTGCTCAGAGAAACCCGATGGTCCTGGAGCTGACACAGACACAATCTGGAGATCGGAGTCTGATGGCTCTGAAACCAAAGGACAGATCTGTGGAGTAACAGCTACTAGGGAGGTGGAGGAAGTCTGATGTGATTCCTTTGGGCTCAGATCCAACAGAAGTTTGGCCAGGGCTGGAGTCTTCAGCAACCTCTGCACAACCCTATCCACGTCTTCATCTGATAAGCTTCTGGTAGACCGATCAGAAAGAGATGGGGATCTAGACTTAGCAGGTAATGGTGATGGGAGCTGAGAAGTCACTGGTTCAAGTCAAGGCAATCAGCTCTGATGTGGAGTCCCTGTCAGTGCAGAAGACGTAGGAGCCAAAGGTTCTGTTGGCTCTGATGTAGTCTTGGATCCAGTAATGACCTTCTGCCCTGATGATACTGGTGGAGTAGAGAGTCAAGCCGTTTTTGGTCTCAAGAGTTCCTTCTTGGTGACTGCTGCTATGGTCATAGCATCTACCAGCACTCCCTTGCTCCAAAACTCCCTTTTTTAGGTGGTGCCAAAATCCGGTCTGGTCTTTTGGGGATCCTCAACTGTGTCTGGTGCCTTCCATGCCCACCTAGAGATGAAGTCAATGACCTCAATGGCAGGCAGAGTTACCCAGGAGGTAGATGAGCTAGACCCAAAGGCTTCCAGGAATACCAATTCCTTTTGGGAAGGGTTATCGGTAGACCAGCCACCCTTCTGCTTAAGTATCTCTAGAATGTCTGCAAATTAAATGTCATTGGGTGGTGATCTTTGGGACCCTTCCCCTCATCAAAATCAGTATCTTCAGTGACCGACTTCTGAGGGGAGTCCAACTGCCTCATCTTGCACTTTCTCTTCCTAGGGACTTCCTTGGTGGGTTGTTCCTGGGAAGTATCGGAAGAGATGGAAATACCCTGTTGAGTAGCCTAGAGACTTTAGGTTGGCTGCCCCTGCAGAGTAGAGTGATGAGGCTTGAGGCACAGAGACACATGGGATGCACAGGGAAGATCCAAGGGGGGGGGGACTATTCGCCCTGCAGAGACAGACAAAACTGTCTCCACCACTTCAAAGGCACAGGTATCTGGGAAGAAGAAGGCCGATGGACCCGAGAAGCCATGCTTCCGAACCGCTGGCTCTCTCTGAACCAAATGCAGTGCACCCGAGGCAGAGGTTGGCGATCAGCTGTCCAGTGCCAAAGCTCTTAGGGATAAAGACAGCACAGACAACTTTGGAGTCAACTATAACGCCTCAGATCTGACAGGGATGCATCAGCTCCGAGATTCATCCAGCTACAACACACTCAGAGCAGTTACACTCAAAGAAAATATCAGATCCAAAGATACAATGATCTTTGGATCTGACACAGACAGTCCCAGTAAACTCAGATCCAAGGACTCCAAAGCCAAGGGTCAGATCACAGGAGGAGTTGTGACAGCTGGTGTAGTGCTGGTATGAGCCTTCTAACCCACAGGAGTAGGAGCTGGAAGAACTCCCATCTGGATTTGTGCCGAGAGAAACTTTCTCATCATTCTATCAACATCAGCTTTTGTCAAGTTTCTGGAAGAAAGAGTATAAAGCAACAGAGGAGGATCTGGAACACTGCCATTTCTTTAAGTAAGGTAAGGGGATTCTAGAAGGCTACGGCTCTAAGGAGGATGCATACCTTGGACGGGGTTGGGGTTTTGAATCCAAACAAGCAGATTTAGTATCTGATGCTGGCTTGTCAGAAGCTGAATGCGTCAGATCCAACTTCGTGATCTTCTTGTGGGCCAGATCTGACAATGTATCTCAGGAAGCTCCTTAGTGTTGGAACTAGGTGGTTGAACCCCAGATAAAGTCTCCAAAAAAGTTGAAGGAAGCAGACCTTTCAAAATTAATTTTTTCTTGTGGTCTACAACCTCCCTTGGGTTAAACGACTTGCAAATAGAGCAATCCACTTTGAGTTGGTCCTGGCCCAAACAATAAACATACCAACTGTGTGCATCACACACAGGAAGTTTGTGATCACATTTTCCACATTTTTAAATCCTGAAGGTTTTTCTGTCATGTCTGTAATCTGGCACAACAACAGAAAAAAGAAAGAGAAACTTTTTCTTTTTTTTAATTTACTAACAATAGTAAGAATAAAGGAAAAGGGAGGGGAAATATCAGCAATGATAATCAGAGATGCACTATAAACTGTAAAAAGGGAAAGAATACCAACTATGGTAATTAAGAATTACATGGATGTAGATAGGGCAGTAACGATAAATATAACAAATATAATTTCAGGAAGACATTTAGCTATATTAGATCAGAAAAACAGACATCTGAAAAAGCTGAATATATGCTCGACAGCTCACAGTGACCACATCCTTTCTCAAAAGCAGCAAACAAAATCTGAGGATATTAGGGATAGAGCATTGTGGTTAAGGGAGGAGCTCAGGAGTTTCCAGTGGTCACAAGCTGAACATATTGGCGGAGTCGGATCTGAACCCAACTGTTGAGGAATGAATGAAAATTGACAACATCAGATGCAATATTATACAATCTGAGGAATACACTGCCAAAATTCATGGCCTTATACTATAAATATATTGATTTATGACTGTAGTAGTGTACAGATATTCAGCTAAGTATTCAAGTTATTGAATGAATAAAATCAATGAAAAAGTGCACATTTGTTTAAGAAAGATGTTTTTATAAATTACATGCAAACGATCTGGGGATGAAAAAACATATTTCGGATTTAGCCTGAAAAAATATCAGCCACCATTATTCATGAGATGCTCTTAAATACTGAACAATTCTATAAGCTGTAGAAAAGGCAACAAGGAGTGAATGTTACAGGGCAGTGTTTTCCACATTAACTGTTGGCTTATTACAGTGCAATAAAAAAGTATTTGCCCCCTTCCTGATTTATTTTTTTTGCATGTCTGTCACACTTAAATGTTTCAGATCATCAAACAAATTTAAATATTAGACAAATATTAGACAGAGATAACCCAAGTAAACAAAAAATGCAGTTTTTAAGTGATGATTTTATTTATTAAGGGGAAAAAAACTATCCAAACCTACATGGCCCTATGTGAAAAAGTAATTGCACCCTAAACCTAACAACTGGTTGTGCCACCCTTAGCAGCAACAACTGCAATCAAGCATTTGCAATAACTGGCAATGAGTCTTTCACATCGCTGTTGAGGAATTTTGGCCCACTCTTCTTTGCAGAATTGTTTTAATTCAGTCATATTGGAGGGTTTCCGAGCATGAACCACCTTTTTAAGGTCATGACATATCATATAGAGGATGAATAGAAACTCCAGCCAGGATACTCTAAAAAAAATGCTACAGGAAAAAAAACTTCTGTTGTCTTACAACTGCAGTCTATACCATGGAGAGAGGACCTAGTAGATGTCTCACACATTTTCTCACCTGAACCCACTCAAAAATAGCACAGAGACACAGTATCTCTGGCAGAACAAGATATAATATGTTGGAACAAATCACAGCCATAACATAACATCATAACATTTGACCACCATATCCAACAAAATATAAAGAAAACTCATCAATTACTGGGACTCTTACATAGAAGCAAAAATTTCTTCACTACAGCAACCAAAGTTTTCCTCACAAAATCCTTTTTACTTCCCTCCCTTCTTTACTGTGCCTATTCTAACTAATTTATAAACTTCTACCCTAAGCAAGATGGAACAGTCCTACAACAAAGTTTCAAAGTTTGCCACAAACTTTAAATATCACACACAGCACTGTAAACCACTAATAGAATTGAACTGGCTTGGACTTCCCAACCAACTTGCTTTTATTCAACTATCTACTTTGCACAGTCTTATTTTCATGCCTACTGCCTGTCCTGCGGTGGCCAACTTAGTTGCACCTTACACACCAAATAGATCCCTATGATCAGAAGATAAAAATCTCTTAACTATCTCAAAACCCACAAAAAAAAAAAAAAAAAAAAAAAAAACGGTCACTCTATGTATTCATATTCTGTCTCTAACTATGGAGTTCACTACCTCTTGCTACCAGGTCTATGCCTAGCCTAACATGCTTAAAAGCCTCTTTAAAAAAATCCTCTCAAAAATGCATAGTTCTGCTCCTGTATAAATCCAGCCTAATGCTCAGCTCTTCCTCTTCCACACTAGCTTCATTATTTTTTTCTTTTTCTATTGCATCTCGCTTCTTCACAGTCTACAAGATCCTAATGGCACTCCTAACTCCTCTCTTTCTATACCATATCCTTAAGCTACTGCTCAGTCTGTAATGCCTCTATTCTAAACTCTCACACTATCTTTCTGCATCACTAACTCTTCTGCTATTATTTTCCTAAATGAAGCCATCATTTTATTTTCCTAGTACTATAACAATTGATCGATGTCATACACTGTACTACCTACATACTATTTTTGTACACTTTATCTACTTATAGGCAATGTATATATTGTTAGAATGACTAAAATTGTCTAGAATTATACAACTCTACAGAATTACCCAGATGTGTAGTATATCTTGTAACCTAGTTTACGTTCTATCAACTTATTTTTGTACAGTATTTCTTATGTCATTTGTATTGTTTTTGAACTATAATGTATTCGTATTGCATTGTATGTGGAGTTTTTCACCCTGGGCCTCCACAGAAAATGGGTTCTGTAGACCCAGTCAGACTACCCGGTAAACAAATGTCAAATAAAGAAAGAAAGAAATAATAAATAGCAAAAATCCAACACAACTGGCAAGCTACTTAGAAATTATTTCCTAAAATGTTTCCCCAGTATTTTTAGGGATGAAGAGGATAATAACACTGATGAAATTTCCTTATTTTTTCAACCTGGAAATGTAAATCGCAAAGTTGTCTCAAACTCCATATACAACAAAATGTTCTATCTTCATTTTTAAAATCTTGGACAAAAGGACATTATCTAGATTTGTCGTCACAGTGCAGCATAAGACTCATGTATCTCTCCAAAATATACAACAAAATCTAGAACATTTAGGATTTTTGCTTGGAAATGTTTACATAGGTATTTTTATACTCCAAGTAGACTCCAGGGAATTTTTCCTCGGGTAGGCAGCAAATGTTGGAGATGTGACGGGGAAGAAAGAGGTACTTGGGAATATATTTTCTGGGAGTGCGGAGGGTTGGTGGTTTTTAAGGATTCCTGCAGGATGCACTGTCAGAGATGCTGAGTGGGTGGATTGGTCTGACAAAGGAGATGACTTTTTTGAACTATGATACAGAATTGGAATTGCCTAGACATGGTAAGGCCTTGCTGTGGTTAATTATGGTGGCTGCCAAAAAAGCAACTACTAGAAAATAGAAATCAAAATCTAAACCAACTACATTAGAAGTAATGAATGCAGTAGCACAGATAAAACAATTGCAACTGAGATCTTTACAAATGGGTAGGAGCAAACTGCACATGAAAAATGGGTATTGTAGGAACAATACATGGAGGGGAGCAACGAGGTTTCAAAGAAAGCAGGACTTAAATGAGCTATGTAATGTTTGACTGAAAATGACTGGGTAGATTATAAGTGATGTATAATGTTTGCAACTGTGAACGTGTCAGTATGGTTTGTAATGTAAAATGCTTGCAACTAAGATTGTGTTGGTGTGGTTTGTTTTCATTTATATAATCGTATGACTGCTTATGACATAAGTGATGATTTAATAAAGATGTTTCTTGTTTTAAAAAAAAAGGGGCAGGAATTGAATAATTTATGTAATGTTGCTTAGGTTATATGATATATTAAAATATATGTGAAGTATAATGTTAATTTGCTAATACGGTTTGATTACTTTTGCATAAATGTAAATTTCCCTATGTCACAAGTGATAATTCACTAAAGTTGTGTTTAAAAAAAAGAGCAAAACTGAAAATGTGAACTAAACACAGAAACTTTAAAAAGCATCTGAAGTCTTTGTGAACTGGAATGTAGTGATTAAAATGTTCCTGTCAAGATAAAATTGGAGAGCAGTAAAGTAACAGACTGTGCCTAAAACTATTGAGGAGCCAAGTGTGAACCAACAGCCAAAAAGCAACAGCACAAACAAATATCCATAATGAAGACACTGCTGAAGAAAACACCGGAAGCAGCCATGGTCTGGAATGTTCTTTGAAAACTGCATTTTCAAATGGACAGATGCTTCAAGGTACAAGACAGTGCAGTTAGAAACTTGGAAAGCATTGGCATAGTCACAATATGACTCTCATTTTTTGGAGAGAAACAAACAAACTGGTGTGCTTCCAGAACTCATGGATAGCACATTAGGTAAGGTGGGAGCTGGCTATGCACATCCAAAAGTATAAATAGTTCTTTCTGCAATTGATTCCTCCCCCTCAAAAAAATAAATAAAACAGGGAAATAAGCAGACTGTTTTAATGAAAGACCTGAGACTACTATATTATAGGTCTACTTTAAGGGACACATGCTCTAGAGAGAAGAGGAATGAAGGTCAGCAGGACTAAAGACAGAATATATGTGTGTGAATGAGAGGGAGGATAGAGGAATGGTGAGGATGCAAGGAGTAGACGTGGCGAAGGTGGATGAGTTTAAATACTTGGGGTCAATAGTTCAGAGTAACGGTGAGTGTGGAAGAGAGGTGAAGAAGAGAGTACAGGCAGGATGGAGTGGGTGGAGAAGAGTGTCAGAAGTGATTTGTGACAGACAAGTATCTGTAAGAGTGAAAGGGAAGGTCTACAAGAGGGTAGTGAGACCAGCTATGTTATATGGGTTGGAGACAGTGGCATTGACAAAAAGGCAGGAGTTTGAGTTGGATTTGGCAGAATTAAAGATGTTAAGATTTGCACTGGGTGTGACGAGGGTGGACAGAATTAGGAATAAGTATATTAGAGGGTCAGCCCAGGTTGGAAGGTTTGGAGACAAAGCCAGAGAGGCATGATTACGTTGGTTTGGACATGTGCTGAGGAGGGATGCTGAGTATATTGGGAAAAAGATGCTAAGGATGAAGCTACCAGGTAAAAGGAAAAGAGGAAGGCCTAAGATAACGTTTATGGATGTGGTGAGAGAGGACATGCAGGTGAGTGGTGTGACAGAGCAAGATGCAGAGGACAGAAAGAAATGGAAACAGGTGATCTGCTGTGGCAATCCCTAACGGGAACAGCCGAAAGAAGAGGATGACTTTAAGGGACACCCAGTCCTTGTGAAAGACCAAATAGTTCCCCAGCTTCGAGTACCTATGGGCAGAGTAGACTGACACCAAGAAATGTGTTTTCAATAAGAAGCAACAGGAAGTATTAGAGGGGCAGACAAAGGTTAAAGAATTGCAGAATAAGAGGAATATTACAAAACAAGAAGAGGCATAACTGCAGAGAGCTAAAGAGAAAATAAGGACATATTTGGATAATATGCAAAGCATTTAGAAAGACTGCTGTTAAGCAACTATTTTTGGATAACAACTCCAGAGCACAAAAACTTTAAGTACAACGACTTGGGAAATAGAAAGTGGAAAAGGTTGTTGCCAAAATTAGGAAGCCAATGACAATAAAAATAGCCAGAGCTCCTATAGTGGCATTAGACGTATTTCAGAAATTTTATGAACATTTGTATAAAGCGGAGGAATGTGGAAATCAAGAAAGAACACCAATGAAAATATTTATGGAACACTTAACTATGCCAAGCTTAGATGAAGATAAGGCTGAACAACTAATAGTTAAAAAAGGAAGAAATATGATAAATATGATGATTGTATTTTGTTTAATAGTACTTTAAAATGAAGGGAAACACCAGCATCTTGGAAGGAAGCTACAGTGACTGAATTACCAAAAGAAGGCAAATACCTGTCAAATCCAGCTGCATACAAAGTCATTTCAATTTTAAACCATGATTATAAAATGTTTATGTCCATACTAGCTAAAAAGAATAGAAGTGTTGCCAAAATTGATACATATAGATCAATGTGGTTTTGTGGAGGAGAGGCAAACATTTGACAACATTAACAGAATAATAAAGATCCAAAAGAAAGAATAATCTAAGAAAATACCCCTGCTGTTGGTGGGTCTTGATGCAGAGAAAGCATTCGCTACAGTAAGCTGAGAATTTATAAGTAGGGCAATGGAAGCATTTTCATTCCCTGAGATAATAATATTAATTAGGGAGGTATATGAAGGATCGGAGGCAAGAACTAAAGTGAAAGGGTTCCTCTCTGATAAGTTATGTTTGAAAAGAATAGCCATGCAGAAGTGTTTATTTGCTTAATATGCAGAACAACTACAAAAGAAGATAAGGGACCCAGAAATTTAAGGATATAGTTGGTATAGTAATCAAGAAAAATTGTGTTTATTTGCAAGTGATATTATCTTGTATTTGATGAATCCAGAAAAGGGTATTTTGATGTTTTGCAACATTATGAAACAGCTTCAAGTCTTTTCGGGATATAAAGTTAATGAAGATAAAACAAAGTCTATAGCCGTAAATTACGTACCCAAAGATGAAACGGTTCAGTAATACCCATATTTATGGGGACATAAGATGAAGTATTTAGGAATGTGGGTTAAAAAACTTCTGTTATGGCAGCTAAAGATGTGTGAATTGCTACATTTCAGATGTAGGTAAAGAGGTTGCACCAACACATTGGTAGCCTTTAAAGAATATTTAATAAAAACACATAAAAATACATATAAAACACAGTGACTTAATGATTTTGGCCCATTACACACCAGGACTTCATCAAAATAAAGCCATCCATTACATCACTTCCTTATATACCTAAATCCTTAATTACCATCATTAGTTAATTCAATTTACTGATTGCAAGAACCTTTCATACAACACTGATCACCCAGGAGCAAAATAATGTAATAATGCATTTTTATTAAAAATTTCTCCAAAGCTACCAAAGTGTTGGTGACAACACTTTACCTACATCTGAAACTTCACTTTTTTTTTGTAAGGTTCTAAGTTGTTTCAGTTAATATGGTCATCAAAACATTTTGTTATATGTGGGAAGAGATTAAAAAAGATAAAACAAAAACTGAGAAACTTGAAGCTCTTGCTTATGGACATGGATAGTAAGATACAAGCAGTAAAATTGTTTTTGGTCCCTTTAGTTTTAAATACAGGTACATATTATAAACCACATGGGAAGTTATGAACATAACAAATAGTTGAAGGAATTTACATGAGAGTAGAACAGGACATTAATTAAGTGGGATAAGTTGATTCTCCCAACAAAACAAGGTGGTTTAGGATTACCTGATTTGAAGGTATACTTTGGAACAGTTAAGGCTCATATACATAACACAAGCAGAAGGTTATAATTCAAAGTGGAAAGGGATAATGATGAAGTGGGAAGGGCAGTTCAAGAAATAAGGAGAGAGAGTGGGATTATGGATGCAAATCCTTGAGAAGAATAACAACAACCATAAGGAATATTATATTCAAAAAGTTGCAGAAAGTCTTCTAAGAACTAAGCCAAAATGGGAATGGAGACTAAAATGTTGCCAATAGGGATCTCTGTAAGTAGGGGTACAGAAAATAAGCAAGAGGCAGTTGTAATTTACTGCAGAATACTAGTAAGGGAACCAAAGAATTGGGAGCAAATAGCTAGAGAGGGAAAAGTAATAGAATGGAATGAGGCCAATAAGATGTTTAGACTGCAGGCTAGAGACTGCCTTCCCTACCAGGGACAGATATTAGAGTATAAGAAAAGAGAAAGATATAGGTGAGTTCTAAGTGAAAGGTCTGCTGTGGCAGTGTTTTTAGTCGAATCTAGAACAGAAGGTGCTGTGAAAAAGGGGATAATTAGTAGAACATATCAAACATTGCATGATAACTATAAGAATCAATCAGAGAAGGATAGAAAAATTTGGAAGAGAGACTGAAACAGCAATCTACAAGGGAACAACGGGAGGACACATATACAGCTCCCAATTAGACAACAATGTCCAGAAGGCCTAGGATTCTTGCTTGGAAGTGTTTTCATAGGTATTTTTATACCCCCAAGCAGACTTCAAAGAATATTTTCACAGGTAGTAAGTAAACGGGAACATGTGTTTTGAGAGTGTAATGAGCTGGCAGATTTTAAAAACCTTCCTACTGAGTTCTCTATCAGAAATATTGGGGAACCTAATGCCTGTAACTAATGAAATCATTATTTTGAGATGGAACATGAGATCTAATTTACTTAAGACATAGTAACCCTTATTAAAGTTCAATTCTACTGCCTGCCAAAAAAACAAATGTTAAAAGAAAAACAACATATATCAAAGTCCCAAGGGGGAGCATGGTTCTATAATGAGTGAAACTGTAGAACTCCTTGAACTGGCTATTTAACCTCCTGGTAAAAGGCTGGTCAAGTTGTCCAACAAAGCCAAAACAATGCAACACAACCATGGAATAACAGACACCCAAGTTATTAAGGTGACTGAGATAAGTCAAGATCACATGCAAACTGACAAGCTGAGATAGTATAATATATCTCGTTGCTCAGACACAGAAAGTACAGTTGTGCAAGTTGAACTTATCATAGGAGTAGATGTTCGAATGATCATTGCTGCAGTAGCCTTAGCCATGTGGGTTATGTACCGCCAAGGATATAACAGACAGTTTCCACAGCTTTGGGGCACCTTCCACACTGCCAAACTGTCAAGCAGCTCAAGCTGAGCTGACTAACAGACCAGTCTGGGTCAAGCACTTCAGAGCTTTCCAATCCGCAAAAAGAGGGAGACTAAGCCTTGAAAGAACAATACGATGAACAACAAAGATATGTCTATACCCTGGCATAAAAAACACACCAAAAAAACAAGGAGTGTGGAGGGAGGGATTGGCTACTGCAACAGTGATCATTCGGACATCTACTGTTATGGTAAGTTTGGCTGACACAACTGTACTATGCTCTTCATATTGATCACTGCTGCAGCAGCCTTAGAACTATATGGGTAGATTACCATAGCTAACTATATTTGGGAAATGGAAGGAAAAGGGTCCAGGACCCCCTGGAGAATGGTCCTAGCAAAGCTTCATCTAGCCCTAGAGAAGGAATTAAGCTTACAGTGCTTTGTAAAATTATGTACAGAAAATCAAACAGCAACTTTTAGAATACTTCTAGAATCAAACCCTTTCCAAAAAACATAGATGGAGCCAAGACTCTGGGTGAGTGGGCCTTGGCTGGATGCCTGGAATAGATTTGTTATAGAGAGTATAACAAAAGGTAATAGCCTTAGACAACCATTTGGAAATTGCCTGTTTTGACACAGGTTGCCCCTTCTTCTTACCTTTGAAAGAAATGAACAATTGATCCAAAGATCTGAAAGATTTAGTTCTGTCAAGATAGTGCCCACGTTGTCTGTGGACATCGAAGGTATGGAATATCGTATCCTTCTGCCCTCATTTTTAGGTTCAGGAAAGAAAACGGGGAGATGGATAGTTTGGCTTAAAGTGGTATATGAATTTACTTCAAGCATAAAAGAAGGATTAGTTCTCAAAGAAACCCTGACCCTGTGTAAAAATGAGATAGGGCTGACTCACTATAAGAGCTTGAAACTCGGATACTCTTCATGCAGAGGTCAGGGTAATCAGTAAAACTGTATTCCTTGTTAAGGACCTCAAGTCAGTCAGTCAGATTAGCTGGTTCAAATGGAGCAAGTGTTAGCTTCTCTAACACAAAATGAAGATCCCAAAGAGGGGCCACTGGTTTTCTTGGAGGTCTCTTTTGCAAAACTCCTTTCAAGAACATTTTGACATGAGACTGCATTAAAAGATGAGGATCCATGGGTAGTCATGGCTGATAAGTTAACTTTCATAGAGGAATAACTCATGCAAATATTCTAAAACCAGAGAACAACTAGCCCTGAATGGGCACTGGTTATGTTGTTGGCACCAACTAGAAAACCTTTGCCACTGGCTAATATACGACTTTCTAGTGTCAGGCTTTCTTGCCTCCATTAGTACCTGCTACATGTCCTCAGAAAACAGGTGCCTAAAAGGAACTAAGTCCCTTAAATTCAAGCAGTCAATTGCAGAGGATTGATATCAGGATGTATCAAACTCCCCTGGTCTAGTGAGAGTAGATCCAGTCCGTAAGGAAGCTTGTGGTAATTAGCCTGGACATTTCTAAATGAAGGGAGTTACCACAATGATCTTGGGGGATTCCTTCTGAATCTTCAGAACTACACAGGATAATATGGAAAGGCATACAGGAACATCCTTGTCGAAAGAAAAGGCATCTGTCTTCCAGGTCTTTTTGCATGGACCCTTGGAACAGAATTTTGCCACTTGATTGTATAGAGAAGAGACAAAGATGTCTGCTTGAAGAATTCCCCACAGATGGATCAAACCTTGGAAGCCCCCTGATCTACTTTCTGTTTGATGAGGGTCTGTCTTGGTCCTGGTCTGCTAGTCTGACAGAATACAGGATGCCTGTACAGTGAGATTGTGCTGTGAAGTTATATCCCAAGCTAACATTCCTAATCTGCAAAGGGGTACAACTTGGTTCTCCCTTGCTTGCTGATGTACTACATGACTGTGGTATTGTCTGTAACCACATGAAGATGGTTCCGAGAGCTGAGTGCCTTGATCAGGCCACGCATCCCCTTGATATTTATGAGCTTGCGTCAGTCCTTGGTATCCCACACTTTGTACACTTTTATCCCTCCTGAAACTGCTTTGCAAGCAGAGTCTGAAAGCACCTGCTATGACGGACTCCTTTGGGGCAGGAAGGGACAAGGGGAGACCTGGATTTACGGATATCTGTTGTCTCCACCACAATATTTCTGTTATTACAAATCTCAGCACTGGGATATGAAAAGATAAGGGGGTGTGGATGCTGGGACCAAACAGATTTCAGATACCACTGTATCTTTCTCATGTGGAGTCTTGCCAGGTGTCAGAATCATAGATGCCATGAGACCCAAAATCCAAAGGTATTCCCTTGACTGTGACCGAAATCTAAGTAGAAAACCTTAGAAACAAATCTAAATAAAGATCTACTTTTCCTGTGGAAGAGAAGCTTTTTGAACTGAGGTCTAGCTGACATCTGAGGAACACAATCCTCTGTGAGGAAGTCAAGAAAGACTTTTGAATGCTCTCTTGGAATTTTGTTCAAGGGATCTCTCACAGGAGAGAGAGAGAGAGAGACAGAAATTCCTGACACCTTGAAAGAGACTCTGTAAAGATAAGCAAGTCATCTAAATATGGAAAAATGTAGATACATTGTAGCTTGCAAAGCATTATAACTGGAGCTAGACACTTTCTGAACACTCTTGTTGCAGTGGATAACCCAAACAGTAAAGCAGAGAACTAATAATAAGATCCAAACACACAAAATTTTAAGAAATGTCTGAAGTTCAGATGAACAGGGGGATGTGACAATAAGCATCTTTTATGTCTAGTGTTACCAGAAAATTTGAAAGAGAAATAAGTAACAGGTTGTGAAGTGACAACATTTTGAATTTGGCACCATCATAAACAGGTTTAAGAAAGAAAGATCCAGAATTAGTCTCCAAGCATTTTCTTTCTTTCTTTGACACTAGAAACATCCTTGAATAAAACCCATTCCTCCCCTGGGAAGGATGAACTGGTTCTATCAATCCTTGGGGCAGCATGTGAAGAAGAAGTACAGGTGGAAGCGAAAGAGTCTGATCTGCAGGATGAGGAATGATCCCCTGAAAGGAGGAATTCCCTCCTACTGCAATCTGCAAACTTGATGAATGATTTTCAGAACCCATTTGTCTGAAGCAATCTGCTGCAAAAGAGAAGAAAATAGAGACTGGCACTTCCCAAACTATCTGTTAAACAGAGAGGAATGTAAGGAATGGGTAGTGGAAATTACTAGAGAGTTAATAGGGAAGATAGACATTTCTTCAGAAAATATAGCTAGGGAGTGGGATAAAATGAAAGTGCAGATTAAAAATAGGGTAGAAATAAAAGAAAGATATGGTTAAAATTAACAAGAATTGTGTAGAGGGGCTGGCAAAGGTTAAATAATTGCAGAATAAGGGGAATCTCATAGAACAAGGAGAGGCGCAAATACATTGTGCTAAGAAGAAAATAAATGACTACCTTGATTATATGAATGAGTTTAGAAAGACTGTTGTTAAGCAAATGCTTTTTGATAATAACTCTAGAGCACAAAAGCTTTTAACACAACAGCTCAGGCAACAAAACTAGAAAGGGTTGTTGCCAAACTTTGGGAGCCTGCAACAGGGAAAATAACCTCTCGATGCTCTAGAGGTATTAAAATATTTCTGAAATTTTGTGAGAATCTGTATAAAGCACAGAAATGAGGAAATCAAGAAAAAGTACAAATGGAAATGTTTATGGAAAAATTAAATATGCCAAGACTAGAGGTACATGAGGCTCAATTATTAACAGTTAGGACAGGTGGAGATGAGATAAAAATGCAGGAAAGTCTCCAGGAATAGA
The DNA here is from genome assembly GCF_019279795.1 of Protopterus annectens. NCBI lineage: Eukaryota > Metazoa > Chordata > Ceratodontiformes > Protopteridae > Protopterus > Protopterus annectens. The sequence continues at coordinate 687,004,459 of NC_056733.1, forward strand.
TGGTATTCCTGTGGAGGTTTGGAAGCTAGGAGGGAAGTAAAAAAAATCTGGTCGATTTTAACAGTATTTTCAAAGATGAGAAGTACCAACATCCTGGAAAAAAGTTGTGGTGGCTGTAATACCTAAAGATTATATGAAAGTTTCATACAGGCCCATTTTGATTCTAAAACATGGATTATAAAGTGTTTTTGTCCACAATGGATAAAAGAATGGCAAGGGTGTTGCCAAAATTAATACATATGGATCAATGTGGTTTTTCTGGAGGGGAGGCAAACATTTGACAACATTTAATAGAACAGTGATGATCCGGAGGGAAGCAGAATGTAAGAAAATACCATTGCTGTTGGTGTCTTGATGCAGAGAAAGTTTTCGGCAGAGTAAATTGGGATTCTCTGAGTAGGGTAATAGAAGCATTTGCATTCCCTAACATGATAAGGTGAATTAGGGGGATATATGATGGATTGGAGGTAAAAATTAAAAGTGTGTGGGGGGGTTAATTTCTCATAAGTTCTGTTTGAACAGAGAAACCAGGAAGGGGTGTCCCCTGTTACTTTTGTTATCTGCATTATATTTAGAGCCATTGGCAAAGAAAATAAGGGACTCAGACATTCAAGGATATAATTGGTATGGTAATCAAGAAAAGTTGGCTTTATTTGCAGATGATGATATTTTCTACCTGATAAAACCAGAAAAGGTTATTTTGGTGTTTTGGAACATTCTGAAACCGTTTCAAGTCTTTTCAGGATACAAAATTAATGAAGATAAAACAAAAGCCATAGCTGTATGCACCTACAAACAAATTGGTTAAGCAATACTTGCATATATGGAGACACGATAAAATGAAGTACTTACGAGTACAGGTTGAAAAGGATTCCATTATGGCAGCTAAGGATAAGTGGGAAGAGACTAAACAAAAGATAATATAAAAACTGAGAAACTGGAAGCACTGTTTTACATATATGGATAGTAAGATACAAGCAGTGAAAATGTTTTTAATCCCTTATGTTTTATAGACAGGTCAGGCATATATTTATCAACCAGAGGAGAAGTTGTGGATAGCAATTAATAAAGAGTTGAAGGATTTTATCTGAGAGGGAAAGAGGACAAGAGTCAAGTGGGATAAGCTGATCCTTCCAGCAGAACAAAGTGGTTGGGAATTACCTGATTCAAGTGGATATTTCAGAGCTACACAGTTAAGGCTCCTATACACAGCACAAGCAGGAAGCTATAATTCAAAGTTAAAATGGATGATGATGAAATCGGGGGGGGGGGGGGCTCAAGAAATAAGGCAAGATTACGATTTTGCATGCAGATGCTTAAGGAGAATAGGAATAACCATACAGTATATTGTATTCATGAAGTAGTAGAAAGTACTCTAATAACTAAGCCAACATGGGAATGGAGAAAGCAGATTCTTCCAATAAGGATAACTGCAATCAGGGGTACAGGGAATAGGCAAGAAAGAGATGGAGTTTACTGGCGAAAACTGGCAAAGGAACCAAGGAATTAGAAGCAAATAATTACACAGGGAAAGGTAATAGAATGGGAAGAGGCCAAGAATATATTTGGACTGCAGGCTAGAGATTGACTTCCCTATCAAGGACTGGCATCAGAATACAGACACAAAGAAAGGACTAGGAGATCCTAAGCAAAAGACTAGAACTGGTAGAGATTTTAGAAGACTCTAGAACAAAAACTGTTGTTAAAAAATGGATAATTAGTTAGGCATATAAAATACTGCATGACAACTACAGGAATCCAATGGAGGAGGTTAGAAAGAATTGAGAAGAGAGACTGTAATTGATTCCCAAACAAACAATTGCAGGATATATGTAAGACTTTCATATGCAACAAAGTGTAGAAGATTTGGGATTTTTGCTTGGAAATGTTTGCATAAATATTTTTATACCCCAAGTAGACTCCAAATAATTTTTCATCAGGCAGATTACAAATGTTGGGGGTGCAATGGAGAAGAAAGAGGTTAACTGGGAACTTACTTTTTGACAGTATAATGAGTTGGCAGACTTTAAAATTCTCTGCCGACTACTCTGTCAGAAATACTGGGTGAGCAAACTGGTGTAACTAAGGAAATTATTTTTTGCGTTGTTATACAGGAGCTGAACTGCATAGACATGGTAAGGCATTGCTGAGTTTAATTTTGATGACTTCCAAAGAAAGCATGACAAAATGGAAATCAAAATCTAAACCAACTGCATGAGAAGTAGTTAATATGGTAATGGAGATAAAAGAACTGGAGGTGGGATCTTTACAAAAGGGTAGGCACAAATTACATAAAAAAATGGGAATTGTAGGAACAATACATACAGAATGTTTTGTATGAGGAATGAGATTTGAGAAGGCATGAACTAAATGAGCTATGTATTGTTTGATTGATCACGAATGCACAGATTATTATATATGATGTATAATGTTTGCAACTGAAAATATGTCGATATGGTTTGTTTTAATTTATATAAATGCATGATTGCCTATTCCATAAGTGATAATTCATTAAAGATGATTTTGTTTAAAAAAGGAGAAAAACAGAGGTTCAGACTTTCTGGAAGGAAAAAAAGTGATCTGGGTGGGAGGAGGCAGTCACAAGATCTCTTGAACAGTCATTCATTCATACTTGTTGGGACTGTCCTTGGTTTTGGGAAGTTTATGACTTCTTTTTGGAACCCCCCTGCCAGTTCAGTTTTTTTTGGGGGGGGGGGGTTTGCCAGAATTGGATGAGGAAAAAGAAAATCCCTTGGAAATTCTGGAAGAGGTGGCTTGAAAATATCTTAAAGATTCCCTAGATCAGCTTTCCCTTTACATCACACTTTTTGATCACCTCTGCAACAGAGGGGGTAAACACTAAATCTCTATCCAAGGGAGAATTCAGAATCTCATTTTTACATCATCTGTGAGGTTCTGAGACTGCAACCAGGCAAACCTCCTGAAAACCCTGCCCATGGCCATAGCCTTGGGAGAAGTACCAACAGAGTCATATACACACTCCAAACAATGAGTGCAACAGACGAAACTAAGTTATTTAAATAGATTTTTCAGAATAAGAAACTGTAGATAAAACATTCATCAAACTTTCACAATTTGTCAGAACAAACTTAACATATGAGCATGACAATTCAAAAATCTGAAAATCAAAGTTGCAGAAGACTATTTTTTCCAAACCTATAAATAATTTTCTCATCTTTATTAGAAAGAGTAGGACTGGAATTAACTAAGTGCTTAGCAGCACTGAAATTAACTGAGACTAAAGCTGTAAGGTCAGGTTTAGGAATAGTTTATAAAAATGTAAAAGACTGAGGAACTTTATACATCCTTTCTCCCTTTTTTTATGGACAGCTGGCTGACTATCAGGAAAACTGAAGACAGTAAGACACATATTCTCTAAAGTAGACAAGACAGGAGGGATGGGTGTAGGTCCTGGAAAATCCTTCTGTAACAACTCACAGTTCTGAAAGACAGAAATTTCACTGTTCTCCCACTGAAAACACTGAGGCATTCTAGCAATAATCTCAGAGAACGAGAACCCCCCACAGGGAGAATCAAAAACTGAGGTGTCCTCTGAGTCTGAATTGGAAACTTGAGGATAAAACCCTGAATGCGTCCCTGCATCTTCCAGTTCAAATTCAGAATCTTGAATCTCTTTAAGAAAATTACTTTACAAGAAGGATCCACAGCCTGAATTAAAACCTGAGCAAATCCCAGTAAACTACTCCTATCCAAAGAATATGAGAAGGAGTAGATACCTGCTTGGTTTTCTGTTTCTTTTTTAACAGGAAAAATGGGGTCAGTCATGTTTCTAATGGCAGCAGCTGTTTCACCAAAGATGGGCACAGCATTCTGACAAAAAAAGAGAAATTTTCCCTGTTCCCTCTTCCAGGACCAACAAGACTGTCTCTCCTTTGCCCACTGAGATGACTCCAACAGCCACAGTGGATCTGGCTAACCCATAGTCTATACTGGTTGTAGGTGCTACAAAAGAGGGATCTGGGGTAAAAGATGAGTGTTCCAAGGTACAACGAATGGTCAAGGCAGAGTCACCCACCTGTGGCTGAGGCAATTTGCTAGCCTGTTGTGGTGGCAAAGACTGTTTGTTTAACTTTTTCTTTTTGTGATTGGAAGAAGGACCTGCTGTGGGACTAATAGTCTTTTCCATGGTCAAGCTGAAAATGGTGCATCCTTCTCAAGGAAGACAAGCAGCAAATGACAGTAAAACTAACAGGCTATAAAAACTATTTTTTTGACAAAAAAAAAAAAAAACACAGTAAAAAGCACTTTAAAACACTATGACAGTCTCACAACAAAAAGAAACACAACTGCTCCAAAGAAAATATGTTCTCAGTTAGTATACACTACTTTAAAACTTTCTGTTTAAAAGAACATTATAGTCTGAAGACAGTGTTACATAACAAGAAGTTATGTACTCACCATAACGTTCCATCTGAGTAGGTGACTTCATTTGTCTGCAAACTTTGGGTCTTGGATCCGACTTCGGATCCGAGCCGGCAACTTATTTTACAGCTTATGGATCCGAGCTCCTAGCTCCTCCCCTTACCCATAACCCCCTGCCAACCCTGATTGACCTCAGATCAAGTTTGCCCTTATACCAAATTTCAGACCAAAAGTGTCCCGAAAGGGACCAAGAAAGGACATTCAAGAACTGACTTCTGAAGGCCAGGGGGAAGGAGGGGGGGGGTGGTTGCAGACAAATTAAGTCACCTACTCAGATGGAACGTTATGGTGAGTACATAACTTCTTAATCTGAAGTAGGGACTTCATTTGTCAGCAACCTTTGGGACAGAGTCCCCAGCTACCTGAATCTTGGGTGGCCATCATGGAAGGATGTTCCGGAGCACTGCGGAGCCAAAAGATGCTCTCCCTCTGGAAATAACGTCCAGCTTATAATGGTTGATAAAGGTATGAGATGAGGCCCAAGTGGCTGCAGAGCAAATATCATCCACAGATACTCTAGATCTAAAGGCAGCAGAAGTAGATATGGAGCGAGTAGAATGCGCCCGTACTCCCTGAGGTGCGGGCCTCCCCGAAGTTTCATAGGCCAGAAGAATACACTGTGAAATCCATCGTGATAAGGTGACCTTAGAAATAGCTTTACCCAAACTGAATTTGGCAAAGGAAATGAACAACTGATCGGATTGTCTGTGACCAGCAGTCCTATGAATGTAGAAGCACAGTTGTCTGTGCACGTCTAAGGAATGCAGCTTGTATTCTCCTTTATTCTGGTACTTAGGGAAGAAAACTGGCAGGTTAATGGACTGATTGATATTGGTTTCTGAGGCCACCTTAGGAAGAAAGGAGGGACTGGTCCTGAGGTACACTCTATCCTGATGAAAAATCAAGTAGGGAGGTTTCGCACAAAGGGCCTGAAGTTCGGAAACTCTTTTCGCTAAAGTGATGGCGACAAGGAACGCCGTTTTCCAGGAAAGGTATTTAAGTTCGGCAGAGGCAGCTGGTTCAAAGGGAGGGGCAGTCAAGGCTTGAAGGACTAGTGATAGATCCCAAGGGGGTACAGCTTCCTTGACAGGAGGCCTGAGCAGGAAAGTACCCTTGAGGAAGGTTTTACATAATTTCGCAGTCATCAAGGGACCTGTCTCGTGTCCCACATGGTAATGAGAAATGGCTGCCAATTGAACCTTGACCGTAGAACAGCTATCTCCCCGTTGAAAAAGTCTGGTGAGGAAATCCAAGACGGATGGCAACAAAGCAGTGAAGGGATCTATGTTATGGTGTTCCACCCAGATGGAAAAACGCTTCCATTTACTGCGATAGACTTTTCTAGTGGAAGGTTTATGTGCTGCCACCAAGATGGCTTTAACTGGTGAAGAGATGCCTGAAGTTCAGATGAACAGGGATGTGACAATAAGCATCTTTTATGTCTAGTGTTACCAGAAAATTTGAAAGAGAAATAAGTAACAGGTTGTGAAGTGACAACATTTTGAATTTGGCACCATCATAAACAGGTTTAAGAAAGAAAGATCCAGAATTAGTCTCAAAGCATTTTCTTTCTTTCTTTGACACTAGAAACATCCTTGAATAAAACCCATTCCTCCCCTGGGAAGGATGAACTGGTTCTATCAATCCTTGGGGCAGCATGTGAAGAAGAAGTACAGGTGGAAGCAAAAGAGTCTGATCTGCAGGATGAGGAATGATCCCCTGAAAGGAGGAATTCCCTCCTACTTCAATCTGCAAACTTGATGAATGATTTTCAGAACCCATTTGTCTGAAGCAATCTGCTGCAAAAGAGAAGAAAATAGAGACTGGCACTTTTGGTTCTTGGAGAAGGACCTCTGGGGAGCAGAGAAGCGGACTCAGACGGCAGACAACGTCTTCCCATCCTTTTCGCTCTGGACAAGTGTCTCGCGAACGGTCTTGCCAAACAAGGCAGAACCATCAAAGGGGGCATTTGCAAAGGACGCCTTAAAGGGCTCCGCAAAGTCACAATGTCGGAGCCAGGCCTGACGTCTCATGACTAGACCCGCTCCGCTGGCTCTAGTGGCTCCCTCTGTGGCGTGGGACAAAAGCCGCACAGAGGTATTTGAAACAGATCTTAGAGTGGCCATACGAGTGGAGTACAACTGCTTGTCCTCCACCGACATGGACTCTGGGGGGGAAGCAGCATATTCTTTGATAAGATCTTGCTGCATCCTGATGACATGTGCCATGTAGTTCAGGCACCTTACTGAGAAGGTCACTGAACTAAATACCTGCTTCCCGAGGCGATCCATTGAGCGGGACTCCTTGCTCGGTGGATGGACAGAGGGGCTCTCCTGAGCTAATTCCCTCTTGATGGCTGCCGCCATCAACATGGCATCTACGGGGGGGACCCTTGCTCCAATGGGATCGGTCTGCGGGGGGACTCAAAATTCTATCCGGGCATTTGGGGACTGGCTCGGCAGTGTCCGGCTCCTTCCACGCCCTGGTGGTGATAAGGTCCACCAGAGGGTCAGCCGGATGGGACACCCAAGAGGTAGACGGGCCTGCTTTGAATGCCTCCAGGAACATGGACTTGTCGGAGGAAGCCTTGGGGGCAGACCACCCCCCTCCTGATCCTGAGCATTTCCATGATGTCTCCAAAGGAGACATCCTCGGGGGGTGACCTTGGGGAGCCTTCCCCTTCATCCAAGTCAGTGTCCTCTGTTAAGGACTCGGGGGAGTCCACGTGTCTCCTCTTACACTTATGCTTGCGAGGCACTTCCTCGGGGGGACTGTCCGAGGAGGTCTCACCAGCAATATCCTGTTCCAGTGGAACACCCTGGGACATCGAAGCAGGCTGTCCCTGTGGCTGGGTGATGGAAGCCTGACCTAGCAGAGAGGGAGTGCAGGGTGGAGCCGATGCAAGGACTGGGGGTCTGGATACTCTCAACAGAGCCCTCTCCACTACATCGAAGGCTGAGGGGGAGCCGCTCTCCCTGGGGTCCAAAAGCCGGCTCCCACTCGGATCCGATGAAGGGATCGGAACCGGCGCCGAGGCCATCGGATCCGAAGGACCCATGTGCTCCAACCTGGATGGAGACAAAGGCACACAGAATCCCTCGGATCCGAAGCTCGGCCCACGGCTCCGAGAGGTTGGATCCAATGAAGGACCCGACAGACTTGATGGCAGGGTCAGATCCGAAGTAGCCAGTACTGTCGATGCCGACCCACCCCCGACTCCAACGCTGCCCGGCTCCGAGCGCTCCGAACCTGGGAAGCGGGTCAGAGAAGGAGCTATCGAGGCAAAAAAAGGTGTCGAGTTCCCCCCCGAAGGGGGGGGGGGAGGCAAGAGCACTCCCATCTGCAGCTGGGCCTGGATGAACCTTCTCATCATCCGGTCCAAGTCTGCATCAGAAAGACTGTAAGCAGATCTCGACGAGGCTACCGAGGCGGGCTGGGAATGCTGCCTCGATGACCTCAATGGAGATCGGGTCTCCTCCTCCTCGGGTCCCGGGGAAAAGCAAGGGGATCGGATCCGAGGAGGAGGGGACCTGGAAGCCGTGGAGGGAGAAGCCCGCTTAGCTGGGGAGGGCTGAAGCGGAGGCCTCGGCTCGCCGTTTGTGGTGCTTCTCCCTCCTTTTCTCCCTCCTGGCCTCCCTTTCCTCCGGCGTCTTAGTGGGAGTTTGAGTCCCAGCCGGGGGAAGGGGGGCAGGAGTGGCTACCACCAAGGACTGAGGGGGAGCCACAGGAGTACCGGAGGCCGAAGCCAGATCCGGGGGCAAAAGTCCCGTCAGAACCAGCTTCGACCTCCGCTCTTTCAGTGCCCTGGGGTTGAATGCTGCGCAAATGGAACAGCCAGAGAACAGGTGTTCAACCCCAAGGCACCGAACACACAGAGTGTGGCCATCTGCCGGTGAAAGCTTATGGCCACACTCGGTGCACTTAGAAAAAATGGGTTTTGGGGCCTCCGACATTAGAAAAAATAAAGTAACTACACAAACACACCAGGCCCCAAAAACACAAGCAACACACACACACACACACTACGAACCAGCGAGGGGAGGAATTACACTAAAAATTAATAAAATTAACAAAAAGGGATCCTAACCACACACACTGTTTAATTAAAATCAAAAAATTTTCTATTTTGACAAGTTTTTGAAGACTTATCTGGTAAGTCGCCAAGAGCTCTAAAATCCAGCTGTCTCTTCTAAGAGTGGCAAACTAGATCTGGAGTCAATCAGGGTTGGCAGTGGATTATGGGTAAGGGGAGGAGCTAGGAGCTTGGATCCATCAGCTGTAAAATAAGTTGCCGGCTCGGATCCGAAGTCGGATCCAAGACCCAAAGGTTGCTGACAAATGAAGTCCCTACTTCAGATCAACACTTCTACCTTTAAAATAACTTTCTTGAGGAGGAAGGTAATAGAGCGTTAACAAAATGTAAGAAAACAGAAGTGTTTTCCCTCCAAAAGGAACCTATCTGCCCAGCAAAGAAAAGCACAAGCCAACAAGCGATCTTTAAATGCCTCACATGATTGTACTCTTCAGTGGCAGTAAAGCTCTGAAGGGGTTTGCACCCAGTCTTGTTTTTTAGCCAGCTCAGCTCGAGCTGCTTGATAGTTTGAGTGCATAGAAGGTGCCCTGAAGCTTTGGAAGCTGTCCAGATGTTATAGTCTTGGCAGGGTATAACTTTTAGTTATGTACTTACCATAACTTTGGATGTATGGGATCCATCTCGCCTACATTCATGACAGATGGGTTCGGAGCCGATCCATCGGCTCCGACTCGGCAACTTATATACTAGCACGAAGTCTCTCATTGGCTGGGCTATACCCTATCCCAGGATGCACTACACCTGCTTCCCCAGATCTTGTTTGTTCGCTTTCATACACCCATGTAAACACAGAGACACTATAAGTCACTATAACCAACTAAAGTTCTTCAAGAAGAACGCCAAGAAAAAGTGACTACAGCTCCTCTAAATCCAAAAGGCAGGGGGAAGGAGGGTGGGTAATTATGAATGTAGGCGAGATGGATCCCATACATCCAAAGTTATGGTAAGTACATAACTAAAAGATGTAATGGGATCCTATCTCGCCCACATTCATGACAGATGGGACAGCGTCCCTAGCACCTACATCCCGGGTGGCTCATTGGAACACACTCCTGAGAACCGTGGAACCAAAGGAAGCTCTGCCTCGAGAAACCACATCCAATTTGTAATGAGAAATAAAAGTGTGCGGAGAAGTCCAGGTTGCCGCAGCACAAATATCATCAAAAGATAACTTGGAGTGAAAAGCTACCGAAGTAGCCATTGCCCTGGTAGAATGAGCCTTGACTGGAAAGGGGAGATCTTTTTTGGCCTGTGAATAAACAAAAGTGATACAATCTCTAATCCATCTTGATATGGAGGCTTTTGATACTGGTTGACCCAATTTTTTCGCTGCAAAAGAGACAAACAACTGATTTGATTTTCGCGTTTGAGCGGTTCTATCCAAATAAAAACGTAACTGTCTATGTACGTCCAATTGATGCAAAGTATATTCTGCGTTATTAGAAAATTCTGGGAAAAACACAGGGAGTTCTATGGTTTGTTGCAAACAGAAAGAAGAGGCCACCTTTGGAATAAATGCAGGGTTCAATTTCAATGAAACTCTATGTTTGTGAAAAATCAAATAGGGAGGATCAGAACAGAGAGCTTGAAGTTCTGAAACTCGTCTAGCAGATGTTATGGCTACTAAAAAGGCTGTTTTCCAAGACAGAAATTTTAAATCAGAAGTAGCAGCTGGTTCGAAAGGACGGGCAGTTAGGGCAGCAAGAACCATATTCAAATCCCAAGGAGGAACAGGATGAGATAAAGGAGGCCTAAGGAGCCAAGCTCCTTTAAGGAACGCCTTACAAAGTTTGTGAGACATCAATGAAGGTTCAAATGAAGCATGAAAATTAGAGATTGCCGCTAGTTGAACCTTAATGGTAGAAACTGAAGATCCCGACTGAAACAGGAAGGCCAGAAAATTCAGAACCTCCGATACTGGAGCAGTGAGAGGATCAATACCTCGTTCTTGAGCCCAGAAGGCAAACCTTTTCCATTTACTGGAATAAAGTTTGATGGTGGAAGGTTTATGGGAAGAAGACAAGATGTGGACCACATCCGGCGAGAAAGCATTATCTCGGACTAAGGATGGAAGTGGAGTAACCATGCTGCCAACTTCAGGGACCTGAGAGACGGGTGAAGTCGTCCTGACTGATGAGTCAACAGGTCTGGCACCGGATCCAGAAACCATGGACCTTCTATCGCATGCCTCTGTAGGAAAGGGAACCAAACTTGACGAGGCCAGTGCGGGGCAATCAGAATCATCTCGCTCTCCATGTAAATGGCCTTCTGTATCACCCTCGGTAGGAGGGGGAACGGAGGAAAGGCGAGAAGACCAGAGGGCCAACTGTGGGTCAGAGCGTCCCTGGGAATCTGTCCCTGAGAAGGGAACAGTGTGAAGAACTCTGTGCATTTCGCATTGTGGGGGCTGGCAAACAGATCGCAGCAAGGAAGACCCCATCTGTCGAAGATTTTCGCAGCTATACTCTGATTGAGGGACCACTCGTGGGGCAAGAGAATGGTCCTGCTTAATCTGTCCACAATCACATTGGACTTCCCCGGTATGTGCGTTGCCATTAGAAAGCGGTTGGTAGTTACCGCCCAGTGCCAAAGTCTCATGGCTTCTCTGCATAGTGGGTAAGACCTGGTACCCCCTTGCTTGTTTATGTACCATACTACCGACATGTTGTCGGATAGAATCGCAATTGGGCCCTGTGGGAGAGCGTGATGGAGAGCTTGGAGTACCAATAGTACCGCTCTCATCTCCATGACATTGATATGCAAATGTGTTTCCTGGATCTGCCATGTGCCTTGGACCGACCTGTCCAGGTAATGACCCCCCCACCCTACCTGGGAGGCGTCCGTGGTCACAGTGGCAACGGGACGTTGAGGAATAAATGATCGCCCTTGGTCGAGATTCGACTGTAGAAGCCACCAACGTAGATCTCGACGGCAACTTTCCGTTATTATGATTAAGTGGTTCAAGGGCAGTTCCTGATAAGACCATTGAACCGACAGTAGCCATTGTAGAATTCGCATGTGAAGTCTGGCCAAGGGCACTAGAAGTATAGTCGAAGCCATCGAGCCCAACAGTTGTAGAATCCGATGGGCCGGGGCTCTTTGTAAGTGAAGGCAGGATTTGATTTGATCTTGTAAGATCTGAATTCTTGCTGCCGGCAAAAAGGCGCGCATTCTTTTTGTGTCTAAGTCTGCGCCTATGAAAGTAATACGCTGAGAAGGCTGTAGTACAGATTTTTGCAAATTGAATGTGATCCCCAAAAAACGGCCCAAGGTGAATGTGGCTCTGAGCGCTTGAAGAAGTAGATGCTAGGAGGTGGCTGTGAGGAGCCAGTCGTCTAGATAAGGAAACACCTGGAATCCCAGACTTCTCAGGTGAGCAGTTACCACTGCCAGACACTTGGTGAACACCCTGGGGCGTGTGGTGAGAGCAAAGGGCAGTGCTCGAATTGGAAATGACTGGCTCGAGGAAGCGTAAATGTCTCCTGGACTCTCGAGCTATGGGAATATGATAGTAAGCGTCCTGGAGATCTACTGAGCACATCCATGCATCTTTTTCCAGCAAAGGAAGAATAGATTGGAGAGTGACCATTCGGAATTTGGACTTCTTGACGAAACGATTCAATGCACTGAGGTCCAAAATGGGCCTGAAGTCCCCTGTCTTTTTTGGCACCAAAAATAATTTTGAGTAAGTTCCTGATCCGATCTGGTCGGTGGGGACAGGCTGGATGGCTCTTTTTTCTAGCAGCTTTGAAATTTCTAATGCTGCCTGATCCCGCTGACTGGGTGGCACGTCCGGGATTTCCCTTAAAGAAAAGGGGGGTTTGCTGAAAGGGATGACATATCCTCCGGTAATAATGCGAAGCACCCATTGATCGCTTGTAATGGATTCCCACGCTTGTGGGTGCGCAGCAAAGCGACCCCCGACTGGCTCCGGAGTTGCACAGTCGGGCAACCACTCAGGAACGCTGGTTGTATGAAGAACCACGAAAGGAATCGCGGTCTCCAGAGTTACGGGGGCCTCTGCCACCTCTGGGGCGGCGTCTTCCAAAATCCCCCCCCCCCTGCCTCTGGAGGGGGAATCACTGGGTGGAGTAGAGAAAGACTTTTGGGATTTTTTGAACCACATTTTCCCTCCTCTCCCAGCCTTGGGATAAGGCCTGGAAGGAGCGGAATAACGGGCCCCAACGGCAGTCAAAGTCTTGCCCTCCTGCTCGCACCGAGTTAGCGTGTCCTTCACCTTGGGTCCAAACAAAGATGACCCATCAAAGGGGGCGTCGGCGAAGGAAGACTTGAAGGCCTCCGTAAACGAACACAAGCGTAATCAGGCTTGTCTCCTAAGGGCAACGCCTGTTCCCGCTGCTCTACTCGCCCCCTCGGCCACATACGAGATGAGCCTCATGGACGAGTTGACAATAGAAGAAAGAGTAGTCATCTGTGCGCCAACAGTAGAGGCCAGCGCTTCAGGTAGATTACCAACAAGGGAGTCATTTAGCTCTTTGAGAAGATCCCTTTGGAGCCTCGTAAAATGACATAAATAATTCAGCGACCGCAAGGTAAAGGCCGCTGAGGACAGGGTACGCTTTCCGTACCTATCCATACTCCTAGAATCCTTATTAGGAGGATGAATAGACGTCGAAGCCTCTGCCACGTCCTGCTGTGTGGCAGAAGCCACCACCAAAGCATCTACCGGTACTCCCTTAGTGAGAAATTCTTTCTGGGGGGGAGCTGACAAGAATTTGTTAGGCCTCGCAGGCACTGGTTCCACGGAATCAGGGTGTTTCCACACCCTTCGAGAAACCACATCAAGGAGTTCATCAAAGGGCGGAGACACCCAGGAGGCGGAGGGCTGGGCTCCAAAGGCCTTGAGGAAGACTGACTCCTCAGTTGAAGGGTTTTTGGCCTGCCAGTCACCTCTCTGTCTCAGAATCTCCAAGATATCTGAGAAGGAGATATCATCCGAAGATGATTTGGGGGACCCTTCAGCGTCATCGAGGTCAGTATCCGATGTAATAGACTCATCTTGGGAGTCTACGTGCTTCCTCTTGCACAATTTCTTCCGTGGAGGTTCGTCCGGTCCGGTTTCGGGCGGGCCACCCGGAAGAAGGGAACCCCGATTGGGGTATCCTCAGGCCCTGGAGCCCGCTGCGGGGCTGCAACGCAACAGAGGCACCAGTCTCCAAATCTAGGGACGGTGAGGTAGAGTCTAGTTGAACCGGCAAGGGCATGGCCAGCGCGCTCCTCATGGCCTCAAAGGCCGGACCTCCAGAATCCAAGGAAGTCACTGGTCTAGAGGCCACGATGGCACTGGGAATTCCAGCAGCCGATGCTCGAGGGAAGACTAGGCACCAAGCACCTAATCCCAAAGTATTCCCCTCGGGCCCGGCTGTAGAGGTCGAGTACCAAACCCTGAACCGGAGGACAGGGTAGGAAGCATGGTCGGAGCCGAAAGGCCTGATAGGGGTCTCTGCTCCGACCGTATGGCTCCACCTTGCTCCACCACCACCGGCTCCAACAACTCAGAAGAGGTTGGAGGAGGAATCAAGAGTAGGAGGGGATCGGCTCCGAAGCAAACTGTGCTGGAGCCGAGACCATTTTAGCAAATACTGGAGACTGGAAGAGCCTCTGTAAAACCCTATCCAGGTCCGAATCCGATAGTCTCGAGGATTTGGAGGAGGTAGACACTCGAGAAGACTTTCCTCTCGGCTCCGATGGAGAAGGGGACCGGCTCCGAAACGGCTCCAATACAGTCGGCGCCGACTCCACCAACTCATGGATCACTATCGGCGCCGAAGAAGCCTTTTTCTTCGGAGCCGAGGGGGAAGAGTCTGAGCTGCACACTTCCACCGGCTCCGAAGCCATTGGAGCCGATGGAGATGATTCACCTCTCGATACTCCAACTTGCGGCTCCGAAGACAATGGAACTGAAGTAGGAGGTATCGAGGCAGACTCTTCGACACTCGGCCCCGAAGTCAGTGGAGCCGAGGAAGAAGAGGTCAACTTTTTCTTTTTAGAAGTCGGCTCCGACGGACTTGTCGGAGCCGACGATCTTTCTTTGGAAGCAACAGGAGGATTCAAAGCTTCCTCAAAGGAGGGTTTAATAAGCCCTTTTAAAATGAGCTTGTTCTTACGCTCTTGAAGAACTCTAGCAGAAAAGGCATGACATAAACTACAAGTTTCTTGTAAATGTTTCGGCCCCAAACAATATACACAAATAGAATGGCTGTCTGTTATGGACATTTTATAACTGCACCGAGTGCATTTTTTAAACCCTGACTTCTGTTCTTTAGACATAGTACAGGTACCTAAGAAATAGAATTCACCACAAAAAAGCACTATAAGAAATTAGCGCCAACTGAAAAGGTGCGAGACACAGTAGAATTTACCTCACAAACAACTGACAAAAAACCAAGGCCAAAGCCCTCTAATTTAAACGGGCTTGGCCCGTAGGTACAAAAAAAACACACAGGAATTAAGATAATAGCTATTTTAACTCAAACTACACCAGGATAGGGCAAGGGCCCTCTAACTAAAACGGGCCTTGCCCGACAACAAAAGAACAAGTACCAGACAACACTTAGCACTCAAACTTTCAAAATAGGATAAAGAAGCTGTTAAAACAGCTGTTTGGTTAATATCTGACAAGAAACCCCAAGGTCAAAGACCAATAAAGGTAAAGATAAATCACTTAGCTCCAGCCAAGTCGAGACCACGTCCAGCTAGTAAAGCGGCAAACGAGATCTGGGGAAGCAGGTGTAGTGCATCCTGGGATAGGGTATAGCCCAGCCAATGAGAGACTTCGTGCTAGTATATAAGTTGCCGAGTCGGAGCCGATGGATCGGCTCCGAACCCATCTGTCATGAATGTAGGCGAGATAGGATCCCATTACATCCCATATAGCTAACGCTACTGCAGCAGTGATCGATATGAAGAACATATTCTTGCCCTACACAAACTACATCTGATGAAGGGAATGTTTCATAGTGGTTTCAGTCACCTCCAAAACTCTTAGGGGCACGTCCAGCAGGAGCACATCTAAATTAGTCAAGAATGGGGACAGATGTCATTGTTGCCCCATGTGAGGGGACTTCCCTCTTTTGTACTTGATTAGTTTCCTGCATGACTAATCCTGACAACCTGAAACCAGACCCTTTTTGCCACTAAGAAGGTAGAGTCTTAATCTTTCATTTACAAATTCAGTAATGAAAATCAGAGTTGAAAGGAATGGTAAAGAACCACAATAAATAAAACATGTACATGATCACTTTTTATTTGGCGTGTTAAACTGAACTGAATAAAATGAGGATCATATTCTACTGTGCAATGAAGTGATCACTTTCCAGGATGTCACAAAAAAACATGACCATTAAGCAGTCTGTTAACCTGATCTGCAAGTGAGGTTTGAGGTTACAGTTGAAGAAACCCATCAATGATAATGAACTAGCTACAGCAATCTATATGTTATGCCTTTCCTCCACAGGGCCTCTGTTTAAATGCACACCTCATGAAGGTTAGTCCCCCAGCCGTAATATCTCACTGTCATTTATTGAATACAAAATGTAAATGCATATTGTATTCCTCCTTGTTTTAGAACAGTACAGTAAGTACTGTGTTACTTGATATGAACACCATTGCTTGAACAGCAAAACATGGCATGCGTTAACAAGCTGTATTTATAAAACACAGCAGCAAAGTAATTATCTTCTAATTTGGTGGTAATATAGTTGTTAAAAGGATATGATAAATAATTTTAAATCCACTGCAACAGTGAAATGTTGCTTAAAGAAGGCAAGAATACTATTATAATGGTATTAAACATCTAGGCTTTTAACATCCTAATTAGTAAAACATAATTAATTTCTACTAGTTCTAAGAAAAATCACTAGATCTAGCTTTTCATTCACACAATATATATATATATATATATATATATATATATATATATATATATATATGTATATGTATGTGTGTGTGTGTGTACTAATGCAGGATTTATCCTGCAACATTAATACCAAGTCCAGATAAAAATAAAAAGCAGTTTACATGTGGCAACCTGTAAATAGTTTATATTTCTTCTTGCATGTTAGAAAAAACTTTGTATACATCCACTGCAAATAACAACAAAGTAAATATTAAAAATAAGAGAAGGAAAGCATATTTCACAATTAATTTTCATAAAGAAAGATCACATGAATTAGGATTGTAACACAATGCAACACAAACCTCTCAAGACATCTGCAACAACTGGAAAGGCCGCAGAAATACCTCTCTAAAAGAATCACAGGCTTAAAGCAGATGCCCTATGCTGACCATCTAAAAAATCTCCACCTATACTCTGTCGCATATCGTCTACTCAGAGGCGATCTCTGCTTAACATACAAGGTCATGTCAAATCCAGAGCTGTTGGACATGCTACACTTAAAGAAATCCCAATCCTTCAGAGCCACACGCTCCAGGGATCTAAACCTTGTCATTACAATGAATAAAACATGCTGGAAGGATAGGTTCCTGACCCAGAGACTCCCCAGACTCTGGAATAGACTGCCCATTCATGTCAAGCAGAGCGCCTCTTTGGCCCTCTTCAAAAGGAACCTTGATGATTGTATGGGAGATAGGAAATTCACCCCGGGGATCACGTCAGTCACCCTGCTAGACAGGGGTCCAGGGAAGTAAATACTGGGGGAAGAAACAGCCAGGGAATTGTTATGGCTAGGCTTGTATAGGCCCTAGGGACGATAGTCTAGTACCAACCTATGAACCTATAACATCCTGTAAGACCCACTGAGGTTTAAGCATTTGTGAATGTAGCTCTGGTGGGGCTAACCTCAAGGAGCTGTGCTAGTACTAGAAATGTCCACCACAGGAAAATTCCTAATATCCGTCTGATTTTAAAAGAACAACCGTGAGGTCTTTAAAGATGATCCAGAGTCCCATCAACTTCAAGAAAAAAAGCTGTTAAAACTCTTGTATCTATGAAACCCTTAAGACCAGGCTGCTCTTTGGAAGATTATTTAGGAACCAGCTTTTAAACCCCTATGTTAGACTAACCTGAGGGGATATTAGTGGACACCAATAAAGATGCTGCTGGCACAGTTTAATGACAATACTAAAAACCACTGAAGAAAATTCCTTAGCATTTTACAAATTACTACTGTTCACTGTATACAGAAGTCATTTTAAGAACAGTGGTCTCTTCAAAGCTGAATCGTGAAGACTATTAATTTCTACTAGTGACATGTCAATGCCATTTTGGAAAATTAACTTCCATGTTGTTTTCCTCCATCTTGAGAATAACAGTTTTCTGAAATATCTCTGATAAAGGGGAAAGAAGAATCTGTTGAGTCTTAAAAATAAGCATTGATACCTTGTATCCAAGATATAACAAAACATAACGCCGTAATCTATAACATAAGGAAAAAGCAGTTAAAATGAACACACAGCTTTAGAACCACACCAATGTCACAATGACAAGTGGTAAAACTGAGAATATAATAAATAACTTATGCAAACTGGAAAACAAAACTGAATGCCCGCATTTTATTAATGATTGAAAAGCTCAGAAGAAGATAATGGTATAGTGGCATACACCACTACACAAATGATATAACTCCGTTGCTGAAGCAACAATAACAAAGAATAGTTGCATAAAATCTTACCATAACCATAGATGTCCCTCTCTTCCATGTTGCAGCATTCTTTACATGAGGGATTCCCTGCCATAAATGATCCGGATGACCGGCCATTATACAAAAGCTTTTTACCACTGCCAGGCACGTTGGATGTCGCATGCAGGCCCAAAGTTGGTGTAGGCCATATAAGTGATGTCCACACGTAGCATCCTCAGAAATGAATGCCCCAGGAAGAACATCAGCCTAAGGTACAAAGGAGGAAACACACATCCAAAGAAAGAACATGAACCAGGGGGAAGGTGGGAGGGATAGAATACTGCAACATGGAAGAAAAGGACATCTATGATTATGGTAAGATTTTACACAACTATTCTATGTCCTTCTATTCTTATGTTGGAGTATTCTTTACATGAGGCAGAATACCACAGCTCATGAGGAAATAAGGGAGGAGGAAGAAGAAGAGGTGGTCTCTACAAAGCAATGTAGAATGGCTCTAACAAAACCTGCTCTGGACCTAGAATTGCCAACCAACTTGTAATGTTTAGTAAAGGTATGCACAAAAGTCGAAGTAGCTGTTTCTAAAATGGAAGCATCCAAACCCTTGAAAAAAAACACCAGAGGAAGCTGCAGCCCTAGTAATGTAAGCCTTAACAGGAGAAAAAAGTCTCTTACCATGAAAAACATAACAAAAGGAAATTGCCTTAGAAATCCAAGTAGAAATAGTCTGCTTGGAAGCAGGCCTCCTCATAGCCCTGGGATGAAAAGAGACAAAAAGCTGATCAGATCTCCTGACAGCTTTAGTTTTGTCCAGATAAAATCTGAGTTGTCTGTGCACATCTAAGGTGTGTATGATCCTCTCACTGGAAGACTGTGCAGATGGAGAACAAGGTGGGCAAATTAATGGACTGACTGAGCAACAAATCATTCACAACCCCAGGATAAAAGGAAGGGTTGGCACACAAAGAAACCCTGTCCTTATGGAAAACCAGGAAAGGTGGAGATGCCATCAAGGCTTGTAGTTCAACAAAATCTATAAGATTTAGGATTTTTGCTTGGAAATGTTTACATAGATATTTTTATACCCCAAGCAGACTCCAGAGGCTTTCTCCTCAGGTGGACAGCAAATGTTGGAGGTGTGATGGGGAAGAAAGAGGTACTTGGGAACATACTTTCTCAGAGTGTAGTGGGTTGGTGGACTTTAAGGATTCCCCATGGGATGCACTGTTGGAGATATTGGGTTGGCACACTGGTGTGATGAGGGAGATGATTTTTCTTAGCTATGATACAGAACTGGAGTTGCCTAGACATGGTAAGGCCTTGCTGTGCCCAATTACGGTGGCTGCCAGAAAAGTAATTACAAGAAGTAAGAGAATTAAGGTGGCAAATTAGATCTAATGCCACTGAGCACCCAGGCTTAAACAGTACTATTTCCATAGCTGATGGTTTTATGTAATTCAAGATTTTACAAAATGTATGTTGAGTGACGTTGCTTTATTATGTATATGTGTATTCATTACTTATAGTGTATGTTATGTTCTATGAAAGTTGTTTGCATTTCTAAGGGGCAAGTACCTTTTAGTTAACTGATTACTGGTGTAAAGATTTTTCCAATTAAGTTAATTAAGTGGAGGGGTATAAGTAGGGTCAGTGGTTTGATGTACTTTTATTCTGAAGAAGTTTTCAATGAAAAACAAAAGCGCTTAATAAATTTACCTTAGTGGATTCTGGTGTAGCTCTTCTATTTTATTTTTAATTACTAGAAAATTTAAATCAAAATCTAAACCAACTATATTAGAAGAACTGGATATAGTAATAGACATAAAACAACAGGAAATGAGATCTTTATAAAAGGGTAGGAGCAAATGACATAGAAAAGATTGGGAATTGTGGGAACAATACCTACAGGGGAGTAATGAGGTTTAAAAGAAGGCAGAACTTAAATGAGCTATGCAATGTTTGACTGAAAAATGACTGGGTAGATTATAAGTATATAATGCTTGCAACTGGGAGCGTGTCAGTATGGTTACTGATGTAAAATGCTTGCAACTAAGATTGTCTCAGTGTGTTTTTTTTTCATTTATATAATCCATGATTGCCTATGTCGTAACTGATGGTTTAATAAAAATGTTTCTTGTTTAAAAAAAGGGGCAGAAATTGAATGATTAGTGTAATGTTGCTTAGGTTATATGATATATAGCAATATATGTGAAGTATAATGTTTAATGTTAATTTGTTAATATAGTTTGATTACTTTTGTATAAATGTAAAATTTGCTTATGTCACAAGTGATAATTTAATAAAGGTGTTTAAAAAAGGCTTGTAGTTCAGACATGCTTTTGGCTGAAGTAATGGCAAGGAGAAGCAACGTCTTCCAAATACAATATTGCAGGGCAGCTGTGTCTACAGGCTGAAAAGGAACCACAGTGAGCTTTTCCAGAACAAAATTAAGGTCCCAGGTAGGTGGAACAATTTTTCTGGGAGGTCTAAAGTGAAGGACCCCTTTAAGGTTTAAGGAACCTCCAATCTAGAGGCCAAAGGGGGAGACATGCAGAAATAACTGAAAGGTGAGCTTTAACTGAAGAATAAGCGAACCCAGCCTTCAAAGATTCACACAAGTAAGACAGAACCAAAGGAATGTCCACATCTAGTGGGTCAAGGTTACAAGAAAGACACCAGGTGGAAAACCGCTTCCATTTGGATAAGTAGGATTTCATAGTATTGGGTTTCCTGATCTCCTGCAGCACCCTAAACACGTCTTCAGGGAAAAGGTGTCTAAAAGAAATCAAAAGTGTATCACCCACAGTGTGAAATGCAGAGCTGACAACTGGGAGTGAATGAGCGATCCCTTGTCTTGTGTGAGGAGATCCACCCTGTGAGGTAACTTGTGATGATTGCCCTTGTCTAAATGCAGAAGAAGAGGGAAAAAAATGTTTGTCTTGGCCAAAAGGCGTCACCAGCAAGATGTTTGGTTTGTCCTGATGAATCTTCAGCAGAACTTTCTGAATAAGAGGGAAGGGGGAATGCAAAAATAAACAACCCCTTGCAAGATATTGATAGGGTGTCCACCTTCCATACCAGAGGATCTGGTACTCTGGCACAAAACTTTGGAAGTTGTCTGTTCAAAGGGGAGGCAAAGGGGATTGAGTCATGGACCTGCTCAGAGTGTCTGCCACATTTTGGCTGGAAGAAATGTACATGCCTGCAGACTGACTTGGTACTGAGTTGCCAATTCTCATGCCAAAAGAGTTAGCCTGCACAGAAGGTACGATTTCACCCCCCCCCCCCATGTTTGTTTACATACCATAGAACTGTGATGCTGCCTGTAAATAGTTTTAGAGGTCCTGGATGAAAGAGTATGAAAAGCCTGAAGACCCAGAAGAAGAACCCTAATCTCTTTTATGTTTATGTGTTCCTTTCTTTGCAAAGGAGACCACAGGCCTTGCACCATCATGAATGCAAAGGCTGCCCCCAAACCCATGTCTGAGGCAACTGGGAACAACTCCTGATTTGGTAGGGGAGGATGTAAAGGCATGCCTGGATTCTGGGTAATCTGCTGAATCCACTAAAGAAGCTTCCTCTTTAGGCAAGGAAGAAGAGGGACAACAAACTCCAGTGGGTGTGCATGCTGCATCTAAACTGATTTCCGGTACCACTGAAACTTTCTCATGTGGAGTTTGGTAAGAGGTAGTATGGAAATAGTTGAAACCATGAGGCCTAGAAGCTTGAGGAACTCCCTGGCTGTCAAATACTTCAGAGGGAAAAGGTCTTAGAAGTAACCAACTAGAGACAGAACTTTTTTGAGGTGGAAGAGAGGCCAACATAAGATCTCTCTAAATCCTGCACCCCCAGGAAAATGTTGTCCTGTGAAGGGGTGAACATGGATTTTTTTAAAACTGACCGTGAATCCCAACATTTGCCAAAGAGCAGTAGTGAACAGGAGATTGTGATGCAAGGTCTCTGGGAGTGGTGCCTGCAGCAAAAAGTTGTCTAGACAGGGGAAGACCTGTATCTCCTGGAATCTGTAAAATGCAATCACGGGAGATGAACACTTTGTAAATAACTTTAGTGCCATAGAGCGACCAAAGGTCAAAGTACAAAACTGAAAATGTGAGGAAGCAACAGAAAGTAAAGGGGATGAATGGAAACTTGTAGATAGGCATCCTTGATATCCAGGGAGGCCAAACAGGCCTGTGGAATAATGAGAGGAAACAGAGTTTGGAGGGAAAGCATAAGAAAGGTTGAGACCTTTAAGAAGGTGTTGACGTGAAGAAAATGGGTCTCCATGGGCCATCTTTCCTGGGAACCAGGAACATCCTTGAGTATAACCTCTTCCCCTTTGTGACAGTGGGACTTCTTGAATAGTTTCCTGGGATATCAAATCTTGGAGCACCTCTGGAAGAAAATAAGTTGTTCTCAAGGTGGTTGAGGAATTCCCATGAAAGGAGGAAGAGACTTCCATACCAAAAATATCCTTTGTGGATAATGGACAGAACCCATGAATCAGAAGTGATGTGTTCCCAGACTGGAAGGGATAGAGTAAGGTGGTGTATAGTGGAATGTGACCAGAAGGAGCCAGGTAGTCACAGACTACCTGGCTTGTCTGGAAAGGACTGTTTTTGAGTAGAAGAAGACTGGGTTTAGAAGAAGCAGATCTCCTGGCACCGCTTTTACCTCTGGAAGGAGGAGTACGAGATAGTTTCCTGACAAAAGCAGTCTTAACTAGGTAGTTCCTTTGGAATTTGGGAATTGAAGACACAAAGATATGTTTTAAATCCTGCAACTCTTTACCTTTCTCCTGCAGGGACTTGAATAAGGTAGCATCTGCAGTACCAAACAAGGCATTATCTAATGGTGCATCCATTAAATTAGCCTTACAGTCTTCGGGAAGTGGGTGAAGCCCTAACCAAGTGCATTACTTTAATACAGAGCCAGAGGCAACCGTCCTGGCAGATGCTTCAGCAGCATCATAACTGCATCTAATGGAATGGAGTACCACATGGAAGATGCCACCAAAGCAGAGAAAAGCTGAGACTTTATATCTGAATCCAGAAGGTCACAGAGAAGCTGAGCGGCCTGAAAAAGAAGGGCCAAAGCATACTTTTTCATATGGATTTGATAGTTAAGTCCCCTAAAGGCAAGTGTAACTGAAGTGTACACTTTTTTCCCCAGCCTTTCCATGGTTCTACTCTCCTTATCTGAAGGGAGAAGAAAAGTAGAAGGTAAAAGCCTGGATGGCTTATCAGTATCTACAGAAACAACCACTGGGTCTGCTGCAAGGCATTTATAAAGGAATTTACAGTCCTCTGGAACTTTATAGACCCTATCTGGCTGTTTGGGGGCAAGAGGTTGAGAGTGTGGACTCTAGCAGCAGAAGTGACAGCGTCCAGAAAAGCTGGCAGAAATGGACGCACAGTAAAAGGAGAAGGTGAATCCATTTGGAGTAAATCAGTAATATCGCCTCTGCACATCAGTTACCTGTGAGCAGTCCCACTTGAAAAACTCCCTCATATGAGCAATAGTCACCCCAAAGGTGATACCTTTACCAGGAGACTCGGTTCCACTGGACTCCTCCTGAAGTAAAGCATACTCCAAAGGGGAAAAAATTTGGGCAGTGCATTCCAAAGACTCATCCTCTAAAGATTCCTTATCCTCAGACAATACCTGCTTCCTAAACCTTTTCTGAGGGAAGAAGTAGAAAGAGGGATAGGAAGAAAAACAACAGTGGGTGGCTCAAAGCCATAAAGGCATTAAATAATCCCTGTGTGAAGGCCTGCCAGTTAGGTGGAGGTACTTGAGGGCTGGAAGATGTTTGGTTTTCTGTTTCTTTTTAAGGGGCACAACAGCCTTGTGGAAGGTGGAGGGACCCAACATAGGTCTGCATTCCATAACAGTTCGAACACAAACGGCAACACCAGAGCTGTTAAAACAAGACGGCCAACTCACCGTCCCAGCTAGGTTTAAAAAGTAGCGTGCAGGCTTACTTTGAATAAGGCAAAAATGGTATTTATCCAAAGATATATTTATTGAAGACAATCCACATTATAGGAAAGTAAAATCCACATGAACAACTGTTAAGCGCTTTCATCCGCTTATTGCAGACTTCTTTCAGAACAGCTGATTGACTCACAATACAATCCTTTTAAAATCTTTTTGGCGCCACTCTAGAGGCAAAAATTTAAAGTGCCAGTGCTTAATATAATTTGTACATATTTTAAAAATATAATTGTAAAAACAACCAATATATCCTAGGACTTACTAAAACCTTAAATGATAAATAATATAAATACTATTTCAAAAAATACTAAATAATAAAATTGCAATACCAAACTTCATACCCCATTGATGTAACTAACAAACACATACATAATTCTATGATAACATATTGCACCTGATGGTAAAACTGATCACGCCAACATTAGAAAGGATTTGATAGAAATAAAATAATTTATACCCGGTTCCTTTGTGGCATTGGTCAAAACCTGCCAGATGCTTTCTTATGTATGTAACAGACGGACGTCTGCAAAACCTCCAAGGACGTGCCAGTGGCCGACTCCCTGATGGCTTCCACTCAGGTACCCATTAAGGAATCCAATCCAAAATGCAAACGGGCCTCCAGGCCTTCACTAGCCTTGACAGGGACAACTGGAATGGAAGATGCAGGCGAATCTTCTCAAGGAAAATATTACGAGAGTGAAAGCGGCTAAGCAACATTTTGGGAATAAACGCATGACAAACAGAGCAAGACTTATGGTCATGGTTAGGGTCTAAACAAAACAGACACTGATCACATGTATTTTTGTGTGGAATTTGTCTTCCACAATGGCATTTGCCTTTCCTGGATGACATGTAACCTCAGACATAAAAGCAGTAGTAAAAGTGAAAGGAAAAAAAACAAAACAATGGGGCACTTATATGGACTAGCTTGTACAGCAAGACCAATGGTTGAAAATGTCATTTGGACTGGCGGCAGAGAAGTTCTGAGGATGGTACATACAGATGTCACTTTTATGGCCGACATCAGCTTTGGGCCTACGTGCGATGTCCCATGTACCTGGCAGTGGTAAAAGGCTTTTGTATACTGATTGGACATCAGGATCGTTTATGGCAGGGAATCCCTCATGTAAAGAATACTGCAACACAGGAACAGGAGGACAGCTAATGACATTTCTGGTGACACTGCAGGTTTATAAGAGAGTCTCAAGCACCGACCATGGATGTAAGAAATACAAAGGCAAGTGAGGGTCATACAAGTTGTGTTGCCACCTCACACAGAAAGGATTTCCAATATGATTCTTGGCTTAGATACCTTCTATGAGGAACCTGCATCTCCTTCCTACATCTGTCTGTATTTTATCCATGTCTTCTAGTTTCCACCTACCTTACAAAGACATACAGTAGGTGAACTGATGTTTTCCAAAGTACCCACTGGTGTGCACGCAGTCTGACAGGCAGACAAAGGGAGAGACAGAGACAGAGTGAAAGTGTCCATTCTAAGACATACTAGCACCCTCTACAGATAGGATTTCGATGCTTTATACCCACTGGCTGCCAAGACACACTCCAGTATCCCCATGTCCCTGTAAATGTTTATGTGGGTTATCAGAAAATAAATGGATAGATGGTACAAATATGGACCCTTAGGGATGCAGATATTACTGAAGTAAAGTTTGACAGAATGAAGTAAAGTAGGGAAAATAAAACATTATAATTTACTGTTACAGTGACTATCCCCAAAGATGTTGTTGCAATGAGCCTATCTGTTCCTGTCAGATCTCATGAATACTGTCCTCTTCTATCTACCCCACTTCTTTACTGTCTCCTCCAGTCTTTAATTTTCTTCCTTTAATGTGTCTGGGAAATTATATATTGTAGTGAATCATCACTTCTCAAACACCCACCCATACCAACACCATCACTGCTGCACTCACCTTCTCCTCTAACTGTCAGGATGCATAACTTAGCTTCTAGCCCTGCTGACTCCCCTGCTCCATTCTTAGTTTTGTGTTCTTCCTGTTCTGTGACCTAACATCTGATTCCCTCTTTTATGCAGACTGATACTCCTTCTCCTTCTATCCCTTCTCTGTCATTCCTAAACAACCTATAGCCTGGCACTTTCATGTCTCATTCCCTCTTGTCACTGACTCACATTTTTGTGATACCAGCAATGTTCACTCACTATTCTTGCTATGTTCCGACTTCATCATTTGCCGCTATTCCATCTTTCTACCACTACTCCTTGCAATGCAAAGTAATGCTATCCAGCCACCGTCCACAAGATTTAAAGGGGAGGGAGAAGTTTCACAGATTCATAGATATTCCAAGGCTCACTGAGTCTTATGACCATATATGCAATGCCAGTACAGTAGCCTTCCTCAGGCTGCACCTCCTTTCTGCAAGACAGACATAACAATCAATCCCAGAGTAAATCTGTTGTTATTCATCTGGTCAGCAAGGTTATGTTTAAATAAAGACAGTGAGTCATACTGCTTAACATGCTGTTAATAAACTATGAATAATTCTCCCAGGTTATATATATTCCTATAAAAACACTGTTCTGTGCAATGACTGAATATAATGTCTCACATGGTGAGCTGTAAATGTCCTAGCCACTGTAGTCATGCACCTGCAAGTCAGAATAATTAGCTCTTTTAGGATACTGGGGAAGAATACTTTTCCTACCTGGAAAAGTAAGCTGGTAGCAACAAATGCAAAAGCAAATGTTTGATGCTGCACAAGTTCCAGACTGTACGCAAGTTAAGAGATGTTATTGGTGATCCAGCTCCATTGCTTAGAGGGATAAAGTCTAACTATGCCCCAGACAACCTGCATTTGAATTGCATCTCAGGCACTGGAGGAGCTGTCACACGTAGTTAGGAGAAGAGTGGCTAACATCAGCTTGTCCA
Organism: Protopterus annectens; assembly: GCF_019279795.1. Taxonomy (NCBI): domain Eukaryota; kingdom Metazoa; phylum Chordata; order Ceratodontiformes; family Protopteridae; genus Protopterus; species Protopterus annectens. Next base: position 687,031,545 of record NC_056733.1, read on the forward strand.
AGGGTGGACTGAGACAACCAAACTTGTACAATGGAGTATGTATCACTGCAACTGTAGCCATCCCATAAGCACAAGCACAATGTGGAAGTCACAGCTATGGTAAGAGCCAGAGGGGTAAGGGACCTCTTTAGTGCCCAGCATGGTTAAGGCATGGCGTCTGGTGTCTGTGTAGGAGATCAAAAAAAAGAAAATTAAAAAGAGATTGCATAGGTGTTTTTTGTACTAAGTGCCACTTCTGACATCCCACAGTGGAAAAAAATACTCCAGGTTTAACACCCATTAGATTATGGACTATCAGCAACAATACTGCTTAAATAACAGCAAAAGATGAACATTGAGGGGGTAGTGCGACTTCAGTGGAACAAATGGGGCATTTAATATATATAAAAAAGCAGTCCCCCCAACACTGGAAAGGCTTTGACATAAACTATGTATAAAAGCAAGATGAGCATTGAGGTATACAGGATTATGCAGCAAGACAAACTGATACCAATGTAAATGTTTATTGGTAAAAGCAAAGCTTTCAGGTACAATTACCTTTCTTCAGTGCAAGATAAAACACAAAATTCATTGCAGCATTAAATACCAATCACAATCTATCATTCAATTAACCGCAGCCAATAAAAATATGAATATAAAACCAATACTCAAAGATAAAATGTCACTTTAAAGTGATTTTATTACTCTATTTTTAGGGTAAAATTTTTAACTGTTGAACAGGATTAATATATTTTTATTGGCTGTGCTTAACTGAATGACTGATTGTGATTGGTATTTAAATGTTGCAATGAATTTTGTGTTTTATCTTGCACTGAAGAAGGGTAGTTGTACCTGAAAGCTTTGCTTTTACCAATAAACTTTGCGTTAATATCAGTTTGTCTTGCTGCTGCTCTTACTCAACAAGCTGCTACTTCACAATGGTTCTTGTTTATCACTGGTATACAGGATTATGATCAGGTATCCAATCATAACTAACTTATATTGCGTCCGTGACAGAGATGTCAAGAAAGCCACCTCAATAACTGAGCAACATGAAGCTTGAGAGGTGAATCTTGACATCTGTGTTGAGATCACTTAAGAGATTTATGAATGGAGACATCTAATCATAATTCTTGTGGCACATAAGCTTTAGCTGCTATGAAGCATTATTAGAGAAAAAAGAAGTCTGTGAACTATTTGAAAGTTGTAGCACACTAAGTGCTGCCTCACAAACAGCAGTCACAAGTGAACTGCATCTCCAATCTTCTAAAAAAGCTCTGTAATGTACTTTGTGCTGCCACACAGAAAAAACAAGTGCAGCAGTCTAAAGGCTTTCCAGCTTTACAGCATTAAAAGGTGTTTTAGCTTATCAAAGCTGTTATGTGGTAGCCTCTGTTTTGCTCTTGCTAAAACTAAAACATAACAGTACTGAAAGGTACCTAATAAAATTTTAAGCACCCTTCTTAGGTCCGAAATGTGCTACCAAAGTTACTTTTTTACCCTGAATTTGGAGCATATTAACATTGCTCTCTCTGCACTACATAACATGTTGTGAGGTTTATAGAATAATGAGAAGACCTGACAAACTCTGGACAGTTAAGGAAAACTTTAATCAGCAGTTACATATAATCCTATACGTCTCTTTCTTAATCTGTGACTGAAATTTAGAACAATGCTGTTTAAAAACTATTTCAATGTCTTGTGCTACAATAAGAGTATTAAACTTATGTAAGCCCCAAACCATTTTCTGAATTACAAAGGACATTTTTCATTGAACCCACTTCAGAGGAAATTCTCCAAGAGCCTGCTGTTAGTTAACAAGATGAACAAATTAAATTAACCTAACATTAGGTGAGGAATGCTGTACTTAAGTGTCCTATGCAATCGTAAACCTAACTGGAGCTTGTTTGAAACTTCCCTTTTGTGGTATTAAAATTTGCTCAATTTAACTCATTCAGCAGTTTCAAACTAATACAGCTCAGACTTTTTGTTTCTTTCTATGTTTTACTGGATAAGCGCTTTGGTCATAAAATTACTTCATCAGCTCTAAATTTGTTTAAGTAAATAACATACAGTGGTGTGCTGGTGGACGAATCTGGAAAGCCACCTCAAGACGTAGACCCCTTATCGATTGGTGTACCCCAGGATTCGGTCTTAGGGCCTCTGTTATTTGGGATACACCTTCCTGAGGTACAGGCCAAAACCAGTGGGCTATGGCTGGCCAAGTTTGCAGATGACTGCAAGCTGGAGATGTCATCAATTCCCCTTGTGACGTGGACATCCTGTCTCACCCAAACAAATGACTGATGCCAGAAACATGGCCTCAAGCTGAATACAAAAAAATACATCACCATCTCCTTTGGGGAGAGAGATATCCCCACAAATGATTGCATTAATAACAATGTTCTAAGCACGCAGTCAGTCGTGAGGGATTTGGGCAGCCTGACTTTTGACCACCATGTTGCTTCCATTGTACAGAAAGCTTTCTACATGGCCCATCTCATAAGTAAGGGTATCATATTCAGGGACAAGGAGGTCATAACATTTCTGTGTTCTTCCCTTATGAAGCCCATTATTGAGTACAACGGCCCACATGGCATGTACTCTGCAAAGCACATGCAGCAATTGGAGAGACCACAGAGGTTCCCCACCAGGAGAATCCAGGGCCTCCAAAATCTACCATACATAGATAGGCTAAAAGCCCTATCCCTCTACTCTGTTTCATACAGACTCCTCAGAGGTGACCTCTGTCTGGCATACAAGGCGATCTCGGACCCCGCCTTGATGGGACTGCTGCATATCCACAAGTAAAGCTCCACTTGAGTAACCCGCACATGCGGCCTCAACATGGTCTGTGAAACCAACAGGACTTGCTGGCGGTACAGATTTGTGTCCCAGAAACTCCCCCATCTATGGAATAGACTCCCTCTCCACAACAAACAGAGTACCTCTTTAATCCTTTTTAAGTGGAATCTGGATAACTGGATGGGAAATAGAAAATACATCCCTGGGATTCCACCAGTGTCCCTGCTGGACAGGGGCATTGGGTGCTGATTTGTCTATGCATGGGCTAACCTCTTGGCTAAGCTTATAAGGGCCTCAGGGCCAATAGTCTAGTAACTTCCTATGATCCTATGAAATGGTTGATAAAGAGTTCATTCAGTGCAAATCACATATTTTTCTCTTTCCCATTTTATAATGTTGAATTTTAATGCCACTGTGATGATTGGGGAGAGATGGGCGAAGGCTGCCAGCCTAGTCAAATAGAATTTGATATATAATTCTGGCATTTGTAAATAAATGTAAAATACAGGCATGTTTTCTTGAATGCAAAAGAATATTGTGAAATGTGGAACTGCAAAATATGTAACAACATTGCACTCTACTGGCCCAGTGAAGCATATTGTACCCTTTCATGTTAGAATTCGGATCCAGTGCGGTTGGATGAAGATTTCATGCCCATTGTTTTAAGGCTAAAGTTTATGACCAGAATTTAGATGTGGAATGTGTTTTACTGCTCTGGTTTCTGCTAGAATATATATGTGAAATGCCTTGTATTGTAAGTTTCTAAGGAGGTGTTAGATTGCTAAATAATGCAGTTTGTGGCCCGATAACTCAGACCAGGTGTTAAGATGATGCAATATGAATACTGGGAAAAGCTAAGAGTCAACAATGATGTAATTTTGGGAGGGCCTGAGAGAGACATGCTTGTTAGTAATGTTTAAATACTATTTCTCACAAGAGACTAGAAAAGCAACTTACCAGTACTCTGCCTTGTGCTCACATGTAAGTTTTAGCACTTTGATTTCTTGTAGGAATAGTTAAAGCTAGTAAAGATTAATTAGGTATTTTCCTTTGAAATCAGACCTGTCCCACTGTATTATTTTAAGTTTCTGTGTGATCTCTGAACTCTTGGATATCTCTGTAGTGTAGTAGTTTTGTCTTGTGTTTTAATTATTTATTATTAAATATTTTTAAAACCTTCTACCTGTGGCTGATTTGTGTAGAGATAAGCTCTAGAGTACATTGCATATTTATAGAGGTTATTGTAATAGGCCACTCTAAAGTAAGCCTTGACTGTTAGTCATACTGCCACTGGATAATAATAATGCACAGTAATAATTGGACACAGTTTTAAGGGCCTTTTAGTAGCTGATATTATTAACTGGGTAGTGGCAGTAATTACTGCCGTATAGTCTGGATAAAGGGGCACATTTGGAGAATCTGTGTCAGCCTTTCCCAGGAGTGTCTGTGAAGTTGTATAAATACTTATCTCAAAGTATGTGTGTCTGCGTGTTGTGTCAGCTACTTGGCAGGGACACGAAGCACTGGTTGGACAGAGAGGGTACTGAAGGTTTTAGCTTGCCCAGTTAGGCTGAGACCTGGACCCTATAGCTGTGCCAGTGGGGAATCTTATTGGGGACCTGGTGAGCAAGGGAGCAACCAGCCCCAGACTGGCTGTGATCTCTGTGTGCACTTAAGGGAAAATGTACTTTACTGTGTGTATTAGTTATCCTTTTCTCTTCTATGAGACGACCTCCCTGGTGTTAGTGGTGAGGATTGAGGCTCCTTGATTGCTGGGCCAGGGCACTGTCTTCACAGCCACCAAAGGAAATTTTCGAACAGGCTCCAGCTAGGTTTAAGATTTCTAGAGACTGTGTTTCTTACCTAATGTTAAATTAATTTCTAAGGACAGTTACAATAATGTGACCTTCCATACTGTACTTTTCAAAAATCTATAAACAGCTTGGGAGTTTACAACCACTGACCACTGAATAAAGAGTTTGATCTCTAACTCTTACCAACTATTTAATCAGAAGCTTTTTCCATGACTGCACTACAGTACGTTCTTCTTTCTCCTTCCCCCTCTACTGCCCCTTTTAAATTACCACTTCACTCTTTTCTCTAAGCCACATTTCTATCCTCTCTCAACTCCTCCAAGCCTTAATCATTTATCCACACATTCCAGTCCTTGTTATTTTACATATACTGTAAATAAATCTGTTCAAAGAGTGGACAACTTAATAGTCAAAATATTTATTAAGTATTTGTTGTCCATTGTTAATTGCTACTTCTGTTATTTTTATACACTTGCTGATATACTATGATATATAGTTCATTTCTCACCGTGTTAAACATTTTCTTAAACACTCATTGTTACATTCTGTTATATGGTTACACCACAATTTTGTAATCCTCTGATAAACCAGAAAATTTCCCCTAGCAATCGGTATTCTACTCCAGTCGATAAATCAATTAATCAATAAATAAATGTAGACTTTTATCCACAAGCCTTGGATTTTCTTATATTAAAAATGGTGTAACATTTTTTAGACAGAATGGCTAAGCTATTTTTTTACATGTAAAAATTGGTGTAACGTATTTCAGATAGTACAGAGAATCATTTCAACACCTTCTCAAAACTACCCTAAGACCAACATGAACTGCACAATGGACCATGGATAATAATGCAGTAAAACACATCTCTATGAGTACATGTAGCAAATCACATATTTTTTTATCTTTCCTATTGTATAACTGCATTTACATACCAATTCTAGGGCACCTACCTTGCCAATTTCATCTTTCAGCTTATACTGGTTTAACTGTACACAGTCCTAGAAAAGAAAACATTAAAATCAAAACGTAAATAAAACATTAAAACAACAGCATTGCTCAAGACAAAAGTAGTACATTTTTTACATGGTGTGTAGTATGCAATTCATTCTTTTTTCATCTTGTCTCTCGATGTTTACAGCTGTTGCAAATCATTATGAAATAAGCATTGTTAATCATAAACATCACTTTTTATTTCTATTAGCACAATCCTGGCTATGTCAGTGGTACATGCACATATGCAGAGTCCCCAAATGCCATTTTTTACAAAGCATAATTTATTTAGCCCAAGTAAAAGTATAATCACTGTCGTGTCATATCTTTAGGACTGCCCTGTCTAGCAGAGGCAAACATCAATCAGCATCTCTACCCGTCTTTCCTGTCTTACCACTTGAGTAAGATATGGCCATCAGTTCCTGAAATGTCATCACTGACAGAGTAAAACACTGCCAGGCAGCATAAACCCATAACAACTAAACAACAATTCTAACACCCAGAAAGCTGCAAGTGACTCTGAAGAAAGTATAGCTCTTTATCTTACACTATACAGAATTATTTGTATATTCTCTTCTGTAAATCATCTTGCATAGCTTATAGGTTATAAACCTTCCCGTCTGTGCTGTCACCTCCAAGGAATCCTACTATACAAGTCTGTTTTCACTTCATCCTTGTATTTCACTGCCAGACATAAAACACACACACACACACAGAGAAACAACAAATCCAGTTTGGAGTGCTTTATCACAAAACAGTCATAATGCAACTCTTAAGGCATTTGTGTCACATGCCATTACAACAAAGATAAACAATTACTAATCACAATCTCGCACCTCAGAAGACATGTTTTCTTTCAGCAGCTTGTGTAAAGCGTATGCAGAAGAATTAAAGCCAGAGCTCTTTGTTGATACTAAAGTTCCTTGATGAGAAGTTTTCCGCCCTGCTACTGAAAGCAATTAAAAAGTAAATTAATGCTATTTTTGCTGTTACTGTTGTCACCACTTCCACTGTTACTGCTACAGTGGGTAAGGCTGACCACAGGGTCTTCAGAGTTTTTAACTGGTAGGACTTGAGACAAAATAAATCTGCTGGCTCACCTGACTAGCACAAATGCACAGCACTCAGCCAAGGTCATACAACTGAAAAGGAAATGTACAAACAGCAGCTCAACACTTGTTATAACATATAGAGTAGATTTTCTCAGGCAGAACTTAAATCACAAATAATGAATAGAGACAGGTCTGGAAGACTGACACCTCTAACACTAACGGATACACAGATTTCTTAATGCTCAGGTGTGAAGTATGAATATCAGTGCTGCTAAGGCACAATTTCTCACAGAATCACAACACAGCGTCCGTCAACCTAAAAGGTTCTGGCAGATTTTCAAAACAATTGAGAAAAATAAAGTTATTCCTAAAGTAACTATGTCCACATCTCTTATACAAAAGATAAGAAACACTAAGGAGATCACTAACCCCTTTCAACCTGATAACCTATTCATTGACAATACTTAAGATACATCCTCCAACCCCAACACAGTTTTTTCCAATACCCTTCATTCTTTCATAATCTTGAGACATAAAAAGTGCAGAAACTTCTCAACATTTCTTGCCACTATAACTGGGAATTTTCAACTATCCCTCCAAAGAATAGGTTGTAATCTATTATGCAAACTTCAACGCATCACTGACTACCAAGGGAGTAACCTACAATTTTAAAAATGCCTCAATGGCTCACTCTCTAAACCCTCAAATGCATCAGATACATGTGATTTTCATCCAATCACTAACTTGTGCCCACTTTCAAAAAATCCATAAAAAAATTCTATATGACCACATTCCTGAATATTTTCTAAAATATGACATTTTCCTCTAACAAGTAACATGGGTTCCACCCTAGTTACTGTGCACATGTCCATTTGCACACTTACTAATGAAAATTTACATCAATCAGAATGAAGGTTTACTGACTGGTGCAATCTTCCTTGATCTCAAGAGAGACTTTGAAACAATGGACCATGCCATCTTCCTCTATAAACTGGTGGCAAAAATAATGGTACACAGACTAATAGATCATGTGCAATATAAAGAACAGACAGTTCAGAACCTGGATACACAGCAAGAAGTGTCCCTCAAGGGTCAGTACCTGGTCCACTTCTATTTGATAATTTATCAATTATCCATCCTGGGATCTTCCACAATCTAACTGCCTACTAAATACTGCTAATATGGCACTAACAAACAAAGGATAGCTATTACAACAACATTTCTATATCCCCTACAACATCACCTCAGTTTAAACTGGAAATGGTTAACTCCCAACAGACCACCACTAAATACTGCAAAAAATATAGTTATATTCTTCAGTACACACCGTAAACTTGGAAATGCAAACCATCTTCAGATCACTCCCCTATAGGGCACTCACTGTCAATAGCTGCCCTTCAAAGATGCTTGGTTATCACTCTGGACCAGTGTCACAAGTTTACTTATCATAGTGCACCTTAGCTTGACAAAGATCTTAGCTATCTAAAAGAAGCTTGCAAAATTACAGACCTTTTCATAACAGAAGCTAGGCTAGAATACAGATTGCCCCTCACAAAGTTATGATACAAACAACAAACAATGGCATTAGGATGTTGGAATGATATAAGTCTGAAACATCTGTAAACTAACCAACTGGTGAGGTACAGGATACTGTTGCACCCAGACTAAGAATCCTTCCAACTCAATATTATAAGCCTACTAACAGAAAACTCGCTAGAAACATTAACCACCTCCAAGACTCCTCTGGTAAATCCAAGGGAATGAGGGCCTATAACAAAAGCAAAGCCTCAAGGTGAAACCAGATGTGCCCCCAGCTGTGGAGGCATCTCTAAACACCTGAGAGTTCTGCATGTTTAGTGAAAAGTAGCTTAACTGATTTCAACAACTCTGTCTCTAATGACCAAAAGGGCCTTTTTAAGCCTAGCCATGCATCCCAAATCTCTGACAAGTTCTGGTACCCTTGATAAGTGTATGCAGGGGCTTTGGAGATGAAACATCTACAACCAGGGACCTCAGAGATAAACCATTTGCAGGCTGCCTGTGTCCATTAGAGACATAGGTGTCAAACCAGGGATGAATTTCCTGTTCCCCACCCAATTGTCCACGTTACTCTTGAATTGGGTAAGGGAGGAACTCTGCTCCACAGGCAAGGTTTAAGTCTTTAGAATGGGTAATTCTGGTGCTTTTTGTTTGGCGCATATGCCGGTGATCCACCAGAGTGGGGTCTGACAATGCCTTGTATGCCAGATGTAGATCTCCCAACAGCCCCTAGGAGACAGAATACAGGGACAGGGTCTTGAGGCAGTATGCATAGGGCATGTTACTTACGCCCTATATTCTTTTAGTGAGGAACCTCTGTGGACATTACAACTACTGGCTATGCCTGGTTAGATACATACCAAATGGGGCACTGTACTCAATGACAGGTCTGATGAATGCTGAATACAGTGCAACAATGACTTCCTTGGACCTAGATGCCACACCTTTGTTTATAAGTTGCACAACATGGAATGATTTCCTCACTACTGTAGATAAATGATGGTTACCAGTGGGAGTGGGAAGCACTGAGCGGCCTTTTTGTCCGATTTGGTGAAGTTTCAGCCAGAAACTAGTAGTCCATTGGTCGTTTTGGGCCAATTCCTAGCTCCCTTCAGCCCCCTGCTATAAAACACGCTAAACTGTACTGCTGATCTAACCAGCATATCCTATAACTGAAAAGTTCATCTCTACTTGATTCCCAAGTAGACTATTCTCTATCTGTAAAGCCTAGCACTTACTCCTACAGTACTTGCACCTTGATAAAGCACTCTTATTATAGATAGTACCCCACCAGCCCAAAACCCACTTCCCCCGGAGTCCTTTGAAAGTTCTTTATCTACTACTTCTAGTATGTCGAGGGATCAGTTGTTAGTGTCCTCTCCAGCTCAACTGGTGAACCTGGGAATATTGAGGCAATGTTACAATTGCCTCATGTACACAGACAATCCTCTCCTTCTCCCACAAAACACAAATACATGCGAGAGATGCAACTATATGGCCAAACTGGAGGCTGAGCTCTCTCAACATAGGACTGGCAAGACCAGACAGGAGGAGAAGGCAACCACACACAATACATACCCAGTCACACATGGTACCATCACAACTTCAAATCATACACATACTCACACAAAGACATACTCGGAGGCTCTGGTCAAAATTTACCAAAACAGCAGAGGCCACCAAAGCAGACACCCAAACAACTACCACCTCACGACCCAACACATGCAACACATAGACCACACAGTCAGAGTGTCAAACAGTCACAGCCCTTAAGGCCAAACAAAATGCCAGACACACTTGTCATTGGTGATTCCATAGTCAGGCACACTGGCGTCCCGCTCACCAGACTGAGTAAGGAGAAGGTCACAGTAAGCTGCCTGTCGGGCGCTAGAATCCGCCACATAACGCAAGCACTCAGGTCTCTCAACAGCAGGTACAAGTGCGACTCAGTCATTGTCCACGCTGTTGTCAACGACCTGAGACGCACCTCCTTGGACTACATGAAAGGGACGTCGAGGAGCTCTCTGATTATGTAGCCCAGGCAGGTATGACCCTGACCTTGAGCAGTATCCTACCTTCACCTAGAATGATGCCACAATACAGTGATAAGATGATCAGCTTTAATAATTGGCTTAAATTCTGGTGTCATTCAAAGGGGATCCAATGTCTGTCTGCCTGGGATGACATGCTGGACAAGCCACGCTGCCGCAAGGGACGGCTTGCACCTGTCACCCTGGGCTTCCGGATATTGGCAAAGGCTCTTGCCACCCCCATAGTGCCTTTTTAGGCAAGGCTCAAATTCTAAACCTACCACCCTAGAACACCAAAAAGGAAAAAAACTAAGGGTAATGCTGCTCAATGCCAGAAGTCTCAATCTCAAGATGCACGCACTCGAGGCCCTTCTCAATATGGAGAACATCGATGTCTGTGCTGTGACAGAAACCTGGTTCAAGGCTCCTGAGAGCACCCCAGCACTAACAGGTTTCACCTCATATCATACGTTCCGGCCCCAAAATCCGGACAACACCAAGAAAGGAGGGGGGTGTCCATATTCATAAAGGACACCCACACCTCAAGGTTGGTTGCAAACGCACGATGCATCGGAGACCATCCAGGTGCAATTAACCATAGGCAAGACTGCTCTGCAATTTGTAGCATGTTACAGGCCACCCTCTCAAACTCAGGAACCTCACATGGCCTTCCTGAAAACATTGGAGGGGATAAATGTATCTCCAAACACCATCATACTAGGTGACTTCAACTACCCTAATATAGACTGGGAACACTACTCAAGCCCGAACACTCTAACCCAAAGATTCCTGGAGTTCATAAACTCAAATGCCATAGAACAACTAGTCACCATCCCCACAAGAGGTGAAAACATACTTGACCTCATCATCACGAACATGGGATCAAAATGTTCAACACCGGAAGTATACCCCTCACTGGTGAGATCAGATCATAAACTAATCTCGCTGGAGGTCCTCATCCCGCCCCACCTGAAACAAAAAAGACCACAGTGAAAAACTTCTCAAAAGCCGATTTCACACTTCTAAAAACTAGTGTGGTCTCCTTTAAGGCCCCTGAGCCAGTGGTAAACATTACTCAAACCGCTGAATCACTTACAAATGCCTTCTACCAGCACCTACAGGACTGCATGGATCAGGCAATCCCAAACAAAACTAAGACTCTCTGTACCAAAGGCAAGCGTCCAGTCTGGTGGACCCCAGCCATAAACAAGCTCTACAACAAAAGGAGGAAGCTACTACAAGATAGAGCAAAATCCTTGAAAGGTAAGACACCTTTGATCATTATAAGTAAAAAACTAAGAGCTCTCATAAAATCATCCAAGGCAAATTTTAAGAGAAAAATCGCCAAGGACTCTAAAGACAATCATAAGGCCTTCTTTAGCTATGTTAGAAACCTAGGAGGAAACTCCCAGATATGCTCAGAATTAGTTCAAAATGATGTGAAAATTACTGAACCTACACAAATTGCTAACATACTGGCTGACAGGTTCAGTGCAAACTTCTCCCCTCCCCAAAAGGAGAGATATCTATTCCAGAGGATTGTAGCCCCCAAACATCTCCAACGCCCAGGTGAGAACTGCCCTCACTAAGGCAAAAAACACAGCATCCATGGGACCGGATGGTGTCCCCGGCTGTGTGCTTCATGAACTCAACGAGGAATTAAACCCACAGTTAGGACAGCTGTTTAAGCTTAGCCTCACCTCAGGATACGTACCCAAGGAGTGGCGCTGGCGACTGTGGTCCCACTTCATAAGGCGGTGCCTCCACAGACCCTGGAAATTACCGCCCCATTAGCTTGACAAGCCTTATCTGCAAAGCCATGGAGAGGATCATAATGGAACTCGTAAATAAAGACATAGGGAACTTGCAGACTTTGGATCCAACCCAGTTTGGCTTTGTCAAAGGCAGATCCTGCCTCTTAAACTTGGTTGACTGTTTCGAGACAGTCACCAAGGCCATTGATGAGGGAAAGGCAGTCCATACAGCCTACCTCGACCTGGCAAAGGCCTTGACACAATACCCCACTCAGGTATCATCGAAAAACTCATCAGCTTGAATGTAAACCCATACATCACAAGATGGGTTGCAAACTGGCTAGCGACAGAACCCACAGGGTCAGAGTTGCTGGAGCCATGTCAGACTCAAAGCCTGTCACAAGTGGTGTCCCACAGGGCTCAGTCCTGGGTCCACTCTTGTTCGGCATCTACTTTTCTGAAGTACAAGCAAACACAGGAGGGTTATGGCTGACAAAGTTTGCAGATGACTGCAAACTGGGCCATAGTCGAAAACACATCTGACACAGATATCCTCCAGAAGGGCCTCACAGAAACGGATAACTGGTGCCAGAGCCATGGCCTGAAGTTAAACGCCAAACAATGCATAGTCATACCCTTCGGGAAAAACAAGGTTACCCCTAGCTACCATATAGGTGACAATCCACTGAGCACAGAAAAGTCATCAGGGATCTGGGGACCCAAGTTGACAGTAGTCTTTCGTTTGACACTCATGTTGCTAAAGTAGTTAGGAAAACCTTCTATATCGCCCACCTGATCATGAAGGGATTCACATCTAGATCAAGGGAGGTCATCGTCCCCTGTACTCATCACTCATTAGACCTATGATTGAGTACAATGCCCGTTCGAATGTATCTGACCAGACACCTGATGCAGCTTGAAAGGCCCCAAAAGTTCCTCACCAAAAGGATAAAGGGTCTCAAAAATATGTCTTATGCTGCCCGACTGAAAGAACTCCAGCTTTATTCAGTCTCATACCACTTGCTCAGAGGTGACCTGTGCCTGACATATAAGGCCATGTCAAACCCAGATTTGATGAATATGCTTCACCTCAAAAATCTAGATCCCTCAGAACCACAAGGGCGGAGACTTAAACCTTGACACGGTTATAAATAGAACGTGCTGGAGGGACAGATTCATCACCCAGAGACTCCCTATGCTGTGGAACAAAATCCCGGTACATGTGAGGCAGAGCACCTCGCTGGCCTTGTTCAAGAGGAATCTTGACCAATGGATGGGAGATCGCAGATATACCCCAGGGATTACTTCAGTGTCACTGCTTGACAGAGGCACAGAAAAATGATAGGCATAGTTTTTATTCAAACTAAAGGGGTGGCGAAAGCCACATAACTATGGGCTAGGCTTATAAATGCCCTTGGGCAGATAGCCTAGTATGAACCTATGAACCTATGAACCTAAAGGCTAGTACTGTCTGTGTGTGTCTTCAAGTCCCTGACTACTGGGTCAACTCTTAGGGGTGTGTTGTCACTATGATAGTTACCAGGGATGGATGATTTCATGAAGGATACTATTATTCATTTCTTCACATTTAGTTTTAGTCCATGGCTTTAACATCAGTTATTTGTTCATGTCAGTCATTCCTAGAAAACATTTATGTTGGTGTGGGATTCAAGGACAGCTCCTAATTTGAAATTATCTTCAAATTTAGACAGCAGAGACAACTTTTTAGTGTTACAACACTTAGTGCATTTAGAGACAAACACTGGCTCTCAGCCATCAGACTATTACAACTTTAGCCAATAACCAGAGGTCAGAATAAAACCCTACACCTTGTGTCTGTGAAGTTATGACTGTAACTACTATGCCAACCCTCCCTCTAACACATCTTTCAACATTACCGAATCACCTGCAGCTATATTTTACACTCTTGAGTGACTATCCCTGCCACAATGTGCAGTCTATGACCAGTGTCTCCTATCGTGAGGATACTGCGTATCACACCAGATGCCCAAAGTGGTTGGACTATACAACTCTTCCCCCTACACAGCACAATGTTGAGTCTGTGCTGCTGCCCACAGCTCCATTCATTGGTGAGTGTGACATGGAAACATTCGTCATGTTTGTTTTTTTGTTTTTTTCGTACGTGGGAAGAACCCACAGAGACACAGGGAGAACATGCAAACTCCAAACAGCCATTGGGCAGAGGTGAGGATCAAACCTGGTACCCTGTGTATGGAAGGCGAAGACCTTAACCATTATGCCAACTAGAATGAGAAAATATCAGCCTTCCAGGACTGCTTGCATGAAATCTTACAGCAGTACTTCTTTAACTGTCTATTTTCAGAGGCAAACAGATCTACTTAAGGTGTTCCCCACAGCTGGATCAATTACTAGAAGATGCTCTGGTACAGTTTCCATTCATGAGAGCCTGCCCTGGTCTTGATTAACTTGTCTATTACAATGTGTTGTACTGACAGAATGTATGAAGACTGAAGAGTTAAACTGAGCTGTGTTGCTACCTTCCAGGCTACCATGGCAAGTCTGCAAAGAGGGTAAGTTCTGGTAACTCCCTATTTATGTATAATACCACTGTGGTGTTGTCTGTGAAAGCTTGCAGAGGTCCTGGAGACAAAAGATTATTTAAGGCTTTCAAAGCATTTATAATTGCCAAGATCTCAATCTGCCCTGTTCGTTCAGCAGACCTTGCACCATCACTCCTCTGGACACAGCTTCTCACACCAGGTCTAAAGCATCTGTTGTGACTGACTGAAGAAAGTACAGTTTTGTACCTACCATAAATGTAGATGTTCGAAGATCCACATTGCTGCAGTCCTAACACTAGGGTAGTCCGCTGTCCCAGTAGGCCCGAATACCAAAGTATATGGCTGACGTCGGTCAAGGCGCATTAGTCTGACGTCAGGACGTCAGGGTACAAATGCGCATGACCGACGTCATATCCTCAGTCTTTTCTTGCCCCAGATGTCAGAAGACCCTAAAAAGATAAGGCTAAAACCAAAAAACACCACACACTCCTGCACCAAATACATATACAAAATATACAAATTTACAAGAGTATAACCTCACCCACACAACCACCCCTAAACACAGAGGGGAAGGAGGGAGGGTAAATTGGACTGCAGCAATGTGGATCTTCGAACATCTACATTTATGGTAGGTACAAAACTGTACTATGTTCTTCATACCACATTGCTGCATTCCTAACACTTGGGTAGAATCCCAAAGCAGAGGTAAGGGAGGCTGGCAAATCATAAGGAAGCAGGAGCTGACAACATGCCCTGCAAAATAGCCGTGGCAAAACCAGCCCTAGATTTAGAGTAGAGAGGAAGGTGGTAATGCTTAGAGAAAGTATGCACTGAACTCCAAGTAGCTGCCTCCAAAATATCCTTAGTTGCCACCCCTTAGAAATGCTGTTGAAGTGGCAGTAGCCCTAGTGGAATGAGGCCTAATCCCAGCTGGAATCTCCTTGCCATGATGGGAATAACAAAATGCAATGCAAAACCCAATCCACTTAGAAATAGTTTGTTTTGACACAGGCTTGCCCTGAGAACTCAAAGCAAAAGAAACAAACAACTGCTGAGACTGCCTAAAATCCTTAGTCCTGCTTAAATAATAACGCAACTGCCTGTGTACATCTAAAGTGTGCAAAATCTTTTCCCCCTTATTTTGGGGATCTGCATAAAAGGTAGGCAAATGAATAGTTTGGTTTAAAGCCACACTAGAAACCACTTTAGGCATAAAGGAAGGATTAATGCGTAAAGATACCCTATCCTTATGAAAAATCAGGAAAGGCTCAACCGCCATAAGGGCCTGCAATTCAGACACCCTTCTTGCAGATGTAATGGCTAACAAAAAGCAGTCTTCCATGACAAATATTTCAATTCAGCAGTAGCTGCAGGCTCAAAAGGTTGTAGAGTGAGTTTCTCCAACACAAAATTGAGGTCCCAAGCAGGAGTAGGAGCTCTACGTGGGGGTCTTATATTCTTTGCCCTCTAAGAAATTGCTTGAACAAAGGATGAGAAAACAATGGTGGGTCACAATCATAGTGAGCTGAAATTGCTGCAGCATGAATCTTAATGGAAGAGAAAGACAAACCTTTGTCCAATAACTCAGTAAGATATTGAAGAGCCACACTCAAATTTGGCTCAGAAACATCCAAATCCTTTGCTGCACACCAAAATAAAAATCTCTTCCATTTTCCTCGTACACTTTCCTTGTACTAGGTCTTCTGGCTTCCATAATCACATTCAAAACTTGTTGAGGAAGCTGAGACCTGCTATGGTTCAAAACAGAATATGCCAAGCTGTTAGATGAAGAGAGTGAAGCTTGACATTGAGCAGATGCCCGTCCTTCTGAGACAATAGGTGTGGAATCAAAGGTAAGGGCCATGGAGGCTTCCTTACCAGACTCCTCAGCAATGGGTACCAGTGCTGCGAGGCCAATCTGGAGCTATTAAAATCATCCTTGGCTTGTCTTGTCTGACCTTTAGAAGTACCTTTGGGAGGAGAGGCAGAGGTGGAAAGGCATACACATGAAGATTTTTCCAACTGAAAGAAAGAGCATCCACTTTCCAGGCTGTGTGATGAAACCTTTTCGTGCAAAACTTTGGCAGCTGGTGGTTTAGTGGAGAAGCGAACAGATCTATGTCTGGAGTTCCCCATGACACTGTCAATGTCTGAAATGCATGAAGATCCAGTTTCCACTCGTGGGGATCCATGATTTGCCTGCTTAACACATCTGCTAAGGAGTTCTGTGCTCCTGGCAGAAACCTTGCTTGAAGATTCAGCTGCAAGCTTAACGCAGTCTCCCACAAAATCATTGCTTGCCTGCATAGAGGATAAGAATGTGTTCCGCCTTGTTTGTTGATGTACCACATGACAGTTGTGTTGTCTGTTAGAATCAACACCTGCCCTGGAAGAAGTAAATCCTTGAAAGCCAGTAATGCAAACTGGACTGCTAACATCTCCTTCATGTTGATATGTAGATGCTGCAGTCTGGCAGGCCACTTGTCTTGTATCCACTTTCCATTCAGATGAGCTCCCCAAGCTGTGTCTGAGGCATCTGTCGTTAGAATCTGACTCGCCTCTGGCCGGGTCACAGAGAGTCCCTTGTTTAGGTGACATTCCTGAGCCCACCACAAAAATTCCTTTTGAATGCAAGGTATTATTTGAATGACAGTGTCCAAATCCTGGCAGTGCTGTGTCCATACATTGTAGCTTCCTCATATGCAGTTTGGCATTGGGAAGTACCAGAATACAAGATGCCATGAACCCTAAGGCTTGAAGGACTGTCCTTGCAGTCAGCCCGGACTGATGAGATAGTTGATGGAAGTAAAGAGAAAGATTCTTTTGTTTGTCCGGGGTTAAAAGGCCATCTGGGTTGCTGTATTCAGTCTCACACCCAGAAAGCACATGTCTTGAGAGGGTACTAGACTGGACTTTATTTCGTTCACAGAATACCCTAGGCATCTTAGCACTGCTATCACATATTCCAAATGCTGAAGAAGCACGTCCCTTCCTTGAGCCAGAATCAGGCAATCGTCCAAATAAGGATAGATTTGTATTCCTTTTAGCCTGAAGAAAGCTATCACTGGAGCCAGAACCTTTGTGAATACTCTGGGCGCAGTAGATAAGCCAAAGGGCAATGCAGAGAACTGATAATGAGAATTCCCAGCTCGAAAACGCAGATACTTCCTGCAAATTAGTCTGATAGGAACATGAAGGTAAGCTTCCTTGAGATCCAAAGTTACCATCCAGTGATCTTTGCCCAGCAGAGGTAGAAGCTGTTGTAACGTCAACATTTTGAACTTGGGAATGTCCTATAAGTGTTGAGGATAGACAGATCCAAAATTGGTCTCCACGTGTTCCCCTTTTTTGGTACTAGGAACAGGCGAGAATAAAATCCTAGGCCCCTTTCTGGCACAGGAACCGGCTGAATGGCCCCTATTTGAAGCAACAGAGAAATTTGCTTGTGAGCCTCTTTCCTTTGTTGAGGAGGAATGTCTGGCATGCCTTTGAAAGGAGGCAAGGTATGGAAATAAAACCTGTAACCGTGGTGAATGATATCCAATACCCATCTGTCTTGGGTAATTAAACTCCAGTTTTCTTTGAAAAGTGCCAACCTTCCTCCCAAAGGTGCTGCCAGACGAGAAGATTCTGGCAGCTGAAAAGGCAGGTCATTGTGTCTGTTTACGAAAGGACTGACCCCTGCCCTCACCAGAAGACTGAGCAGGTGAACTCCCTGTTCTAGGCCTAAAAGAACCTTGAGCTCTGCCTCTACCACGTCTAGACCTACCCCTAGACTGGGAATCATAAGCAGGATATGTCCACCCTTGGTAGGCCAATTTCTACTAAACTTGGAGGCTGAACCTGCAAAAATCTTTAACAGTCTGCATAGACTTAGCCTTGTCTTCCATTTTCTTTAGAACTGCTTCCACAGGCGAACCAAACAACACATCAGATTGTAAAGGAGCATCTAAAATCCTTGTTTTCACATGCTCAGCTAAATTCTGATCCCTCAACCAGGCGTGCCTGCGAAGAACCGAACCAGTGGCAGCCACCCTCGAAGAGGCCTGCACAGCATCAAAACCACATTGCAAAGAATGCTTACCCACCTGTTCAGAAACATGAACTAAATCCTGCAACTCTTTACACTCAATACCTTCCGCCAAAGCATCTACCTTAGACTTTAATTGTGAAAGGAGATAATTTTGGTATTTCAACATGTGAAACTGGCAATTCAAAGCTCTCATGGCCAAAGTGGAAGAAGTATACACTTTCTTACCCCATCTATCCAAAGCCCTAGCTTCTTTATCTGGAGGAACAGGATTTTTAACAACAGAAGCCTTAACACCTTTAGGCCCCTGTGAAACAGTTTCTGGGTCTGCCCTAGGACTCTTAAAAAGATACTTATGAGCTTCAGGCACCCTATAATATCTATCCGGTTTAACTGGAGCAGGAGGCAAGGAGTCAGGGTTCAGAGAAGCCTCTGCAAAAACAGCCTCTACCACATCTAGAACAGGAGGTATAGCTAAAGGCCTATGCTGGGGTAGAAACAAAAATTCCCTGAGCCTTTTCCTGGAATCAGAGAAATCCTGACCTTCCCATTTAAAATGCTCCCTCATGGAATGAAGAGTCTCTGAAAATGAAAAATCCTCAGGAGGAGAAGCAGAAGGAGTAGAATCATCTACATCAGAATCAGAGTAAGGGGAATACTCCTGCAAGTCTTCAGCCGAAGACTCAGAAGCATCCGAACACTGCTCAAAACTCCCAAGCTCAGGTTCCACCCTAGGCCTCTTATCAGGAGGGGGCATAGAACCTCTAATCATTGTAATCAAATCTTCTGCCATCTTAAGCATATGCTTCTTAGGTACAGACCCTGAAGAACTAGGGGTAACACCTGAAACCAAACCTGGCCTGCCCTGGGAGAAGCCTTGGAAACAGCAGGAGGGCCTAACCACCTTAGGAAGGGAGGGAATAACAGCTACCTGAGAAGCCCCTTCCGCCTGGCCTACCTCCTGAGAGGTCACATCTTGTAGTAATAAAGTCTCTCCTGGGATTCCAAAGAAATGTCTGGCTGAACCTCTGGCTCCACCGAGCCCTCTAAAGAACCGACGTCCGGCACGGACGGTTCTTCCAACCTAGGCTTTGCTGTTTTGTCCTTGCGCTTTTTGAAGCGGGCGTCGGAGCATCCGGCGGCATTTTATAATTACACCGCTTCCCAAAAACTAACCTGGCACAATCTAATCTTCTCTTAATCGATGCGTTTGTTAAATCTAGCACAAGAGCGACAGCCAACAACGTCGTGCTCAGGCCCTAAGCAAGGTATACACAAGGTATGGTAATCCCTATGAGGTATCTGTTTCCCACAAGAAATACAGTTATTCACTTTTTCTGACATCCCGTAAAATACTGAGGCAAGAAAAAACCAAAATATTCCCCAACGGGGTACTTAGCCAACTTGGATTCGGTCTGAAACTCCGACTTCGGAAAATCTCAGAACGCCAACCTGCACTTGCAAAACTGCTTTTGCATCGGACCATGCGGCAAAAAAGACTGAGGATATGACGTCGGTCATGCGCATTTGTACCCTGACGTCCTGACGTCAGACTAATGCGCCTTGACCGACGTCAGCCATATACTTTGGTATTCGGGCCGACTGGGACAGCGGACTACCCTAGTGTTAGGACTGCAGCAATGTGGTATGAAGAACATCTGGAAGGGAGAAGGGAGACCTAGATTCTGAGAGAACTGGTCTACCCATGATAGACCCTTCCTCCTTACAAACTCCAGAACTGGTATGTGAAAAGATAAAAGGTCCAGATGCTGAGTCCAGAATAACCTGAGGTACCACTACATTTTTCTCATCTGAAGTCTGGCCAAGGGAATCATAGAAGCCATGTAACCGAGAATCTGTAGAAATTCCCTGGCAGATACCTCATTTTGATTGGAAAAACTCCTCTCTACTTTGTCTGAAAGTAGAGATCTCTTCCCCAGGCAAAATCTAACAGTCATATTATGAAAACTTTGCTGTGCCGAGGTTCATAGGTTCATAGGTAGGAATTAGGCTATCGGCCATAGGGCCCATACAAGCCTAGCCAAAAAATGTACCCTGGCTTTCGCCACCCAAGAAAATTATTTTCCTATGCCCCTGTCGAGCAGAGCCACAGAAGTGATCCCCGGGGTGAATTTCCCATTTCCCATCCAATCAAGATTTTTCTTGAAGAGTGCTAATGAGGAGCTCTGTTTGACATAGATAGGTAGTCTGTTCCAGAGTATGGGAAATCTCTGGGACAGGAATCTATCCCTCCAGCATGTTCTGTTTATTGTGGTGACAAGGTTAAGGTCCCTAGAGCGTGTAGCTCGGAGGGATTGGGATTTCTTTAAGTGGAGCATGTCCAGCAGCTCTGGGTTTGATATAGCTTTGTATGTTAGGAAGAGATCGCCCCTGTGTAGGCGATATGCGATGGAGTAAAGCTGTAGTTTTTTGAGACGGTCTGCATAGGGCATCTGTTTGAGGCCAGTAATCCTCTTTGTGAGGTATTTCTGTGGTCTTTCCAGTTGTTGTAGATGTCTTGTGAGGTACATACCAAAAGGGGTGTTGTACTCTATAATGGGTCTAATGAGTGATGAGTAGAGGGGAACAATGACCTCTTTTTTTCTGGATGAGAATCCTTTTGTGATGAGATGAGCCACGTAGAAAGATTTCCTGACCACTGTGGCGATGTGATTATCAAAGGAGAGACTACTGTCCACCTGTGTCCCAAGGTCTCATCACATTTTCGGCATTAAGTAGACTACTAGCTATGTGGTAGTTCATGGGTACAGAGTTTTTACCAAAGGGGATGACAATACACTTTTTGGCATTGAGCTTCTGGCCATGGCTTTGACACCAGGAATCTGTCTCAGTGAGGCCCTTTTGTAGTTTGTCCACATCGTTAGGAGTTTTGATTATGGCTCCTAGTTTGCAGTCATCTGCAAACTTTGTTAACCAAAGACCTTCTGTGTTGGCCTGCACTTCAGAGAAGTAGATACCAAACAGGAGAGGACCCAGGACTGAACCCTGTGGTACTCCACTTGTCACTGGTCTGATGTCGGATTTGGAATCCGCTACTTTCACAGTGTGGGTTCTGTCCGTGAGCCAGTTGGCAACCCATCTTATGACATAGGGATTTATACCTAGTTTAGTGAGCTTATCTATAATTCCAGAGTGGGGGATGGTGTTGAAAGCCTTGGCGAGATCTAGATAAGCTGTGTGAACCATTTTACCATCATCTATGGCTTTGGTGACTGCTTCAAAGAAGTCAATCAGGTTTAGGAGACATGATCTGCCTTTTACAAATACAAACTGAGTAGGGTCCAGAGTTTGGAGATTACCAATGTCTTTGTTTATGAGTTCCATGATGATACGTTCCATGGCCTTGCAGACCAGGCTCGTCAGGCTAATGGGGCGGTCGTTCCCGTGGTCCGTCGTGGCTCCCCCTTTGTGGAGTGGGATAACTGTCGCGGTGCGCCATTCAGTGGGTACAAAGCCTGAGGTGAGGCTATGATTGAACATGGTACTTAGGTAGGGTGCCAGTTCATTCTGTAGTTCGTGTAGAACGCAGCCTGGGATATTGTCAGGTCCCATGGATGCTGTGTTCTTGGCTTTGGAGAGTGTGTGCTTTACCTGTGCAGCCATGATTATAGGAACTTTGCATTCTTCCGGTATAGAGATGGGCCCTCTAGGGGGTGAGAGGGGGGTAAAGTTAGCACTGACCCTATCTGCTAGGATGTTGGCAATATCAGTTGGTTCTGTATATTTAGTGCCATTACGCTGTAACTCAGAGCAGATCTGACTGTTCCCATTTAGATTCTTGACATAGCTATAGAATGCTTTGTGGTTGTCTTTAGAGTCAGTGGCAATTTTGTTTTCGTAACTAGCTTTGGAGGATTTTATGAGGGATCTCAACTTCTTACTGAGGTTGACCAGGGAGTTCCTCCAGTCATGGGATTTTACTCTTTTTTGCAACAGTTTCGTTCTTCTGTTGTAGAGTTTGTTTATGGCAGAGGACCACCAGATCAGCTTCCTTTTTTTGGAGGATAACATCTTGGTTCTATTAGGGATAGCATGATCCATGCACTCGTGTAAGTGCTTATAAAGTGCATTTGTGTAGGATTCGGCAGTCATACCTCTATTGTCTGTCTGCATGGATGTCATGAAGTTTGTCACTTCTGTCTTAAGAAGTGTGAAGTTGGCTTTTGAGAAGTTTTTTACGATGGTTTCCCTAATTGGGGCTGGGGGTGGGATGTGGATATCTAGGCTGATTAGCTTGTGGTCGGATCTGACCAACGAGGAATTGACCTCTGGTGTGGAACATCGGTTTCCCATGTGGTGATGACCAGGTCTAGGATATTGCTGCCCCTGGTCGGGGTGTGAATAAGCTGATCCAAGGTGTTGGAATTTATGAATTCTAGAAAACGTTGAGCAAAAGAGTTGGTACATGAGTAGTTTTCCCAGTTAATGGTGGGGTAGTTGAAATCGCCCATTATTAGGGTGTTGGGTTGTACCCTAATACTTTCCAGTGTATCAAGAAATGAGGAGTGTGAATCCTGGGGCATGGTGGGGGTACTGTAGCAAGCTACAATTTGGATTGCGGTCTTGCCCAGAGTTAGTTGCACTTGGATAATCTCGGATGCATTATGCTGTGCAACTAGCCTGGAGGTGTGGATATCCTTAATGAATATGGACACTCCTCCGCCTTTAGTGCTTCTTTCTGGGTTAGGTGGCCGAAAGGTGTGGTATGAATTGAAGCCTGGTAAAGCAGGGGTGCTTTCTGGAGCTTTGAACCAGGTCTCTGTTACTGCACAGATGTCAATGTTCTCCATTTTAAGGAGTGCCTCGAGTGAGTGCATTTTGAGGTTTAGACTTCTAGCATTGAGTAGCATTACCCTCAGATTTTGCTTGCTTGTACCGGTTACGGTGGTGAATTTGTCATTTGAACCTTGCCTAAAAAAGGCACTATAGGGGTGGCAAGAGTCTTAGCCAGTATCCGGAATCCTAAGGGAGACAGGTGCAGGCCATCTCTGGTAAAGCATCGTGGACTGTCGATCATGTCGTCCCAGGCAGACAAATACTGGATCCCCTTAGAATGACACCAGAAGCTTAACCAATTGTTGAAGTCAATCATTTTGTCCTTGTACTGTGGTATCATTCTGGGTGATGGCAGGATGCTACTCAGGGCTAGGGTCATACCTGCCTGGGATACAAGATCGGACAGCTCCTCCATGTCTCTTTTCATGTAGTCCAGGGAGGTATGTCTCAGGTCATTCACACCAACATGGACAATGACAGTGTCATATTTGTACTTATTGTGGAGTGACCTGAGTGCATGCGTTATGTGGCGGATCCTGGCACCTGACAGGCAGCTGACAGTAACTTTCTCCTTGTTTAGTCTAGTGAGTGGAACATCAGTGTGCCTGACTATAGAGTCACCTATGACTAGAGTGTTGGGTACGTTGTTATGCCTTATGGGCTGTGGTTGAGTGGCACACTGAGTTTGTGGGCTATGTGTCATTTGGGTTGTGTTGGGGGGTGGAGTTTGCTTGCATTTATCCTTTGGATGTCCCTGATGCTTGGGCAGGTTTTTATTGAGAGCCTCCGCAAATGTAGGTGTGTGTTTTGTGTTTCTATGTGTGTGTTTTGGTGGTGTGGGTTTTGAGGGACTATGTGATGAGTGTGGTGTGGTGCAAGTGTTTACCCTCTCCTCTTGACTGTCTAGTCCAGTCTTGGGTGAAGAGAGCTTTGCTTCCAGTTTGGCTATATAAGTGCATCTCTCACAGGTTGTAGTGTTGGGTGGTAGGAGGAGAGGGTTGTCTGTGTAAATGGGGCAATTGCTGCATTGCCCCAAGATGCCCAGATTCATCAGGTAGACAGGAGAAATCACTGGGAGCTGACCCTTAGACATGCCTGGATAAGTGCTTATTTATTAAGTACTAAAAACTGCTTTCCACTAGACAAGTGAGGAAAGTTGAGTGCTGTAGTAATTTGCAACTTATGTAGTGCTTACAATGAGTTCTGAACAAGTGCTGAGTTCAAAGAAACAGATTTGCGTGCTGAAACTAGAAAACTGGCTAGTTATAAGAAAAACAAACTAAGCTAGAAGGCTTCCCTCCAACACAGAAGGGCTTGGGGGCTCAGAAGCCTACAAACAGTCTATACCACTTAACAGGAAAGGCAGGAAACAAGCTTAGATTTTTTTTTCTTCAGTTTCCCAGATGCTCTCTTTGTACACAGTAGGAGTGCCTGAAAACAGAATATGATCTCACTGCACTCAGTTGAGTAAGCAAATGAGATGGGCCCAGAAGGAGTATCCAAACACAAATTTACAAGAGGGGCGGGCAGTTTCAAGGCCACTAAGATTAACACCAAAACAAAAACAAGGAGGGTGGGTGGGACTAACTGAAGAGCAGAGTCAAAATTTCCAGTTCAGTTAATATATATTCCTGCAACACAGTTAAATCAATTTAAATACTGTATTCTTTAAAAAAAGGTGCAGATAAAGGTACTTAAATTCTCTTATACATCCAGTTGAATACAGCTAGATCTTTGCCAGACAAGGCTGAGGTTTTTAACCAGAAAATATTTCAAACTGCACCACTTAAACAGGCAAGGACAGGAAATCAAAGAATGTGGCTACCCCCACACCTGTAATTACTAACAAACAATAAAATTCAGCAGCACTGACTGAATAGCAGAGTCAAAATTTCCAGTTCAGTTAATATATATTCCTGCAACACAGTTAAATCAATTTAAATACTGTATTCTTTGAAAAAAAGTGCAGATAAAGGTACTTAAATTCTCTTATACGTCCAGTTGAATACAGCTAGATCTTAGCCGGCCAAAGCTGAGGTTTATAAGCAGAAAATATTTCAGACTGTACCACTTAAATAGGCAAGGACAGGAAATCAAAGAATGTGGCTAAGAATATTTCTACAAGTTCACTTGAAAACCCAAACTGACTAGAAGATTCCGAACACTTAAGGACTACTAAGAACTAGAATATGAGTCTCCAAATTAAGATAATCTTTCAAATATAGAAAAATATAAATGCTCTGAAGTCTACAATAAGTAATTACTACAGCAAGACAGTTTATAAATACCCCTGGAACAGCAGATAATCCAGAGGGAAAGACAGAGAACTTATTATGCAAGCCAGATACAAAAATTCTTAAGAAATATCTGAAATGGTTTACCAATGGCAATGGAATGGTAGCCAACTTTTAAGTCTAGCTTTACCATGAAGGCTATTAAAGAGACTAGAGGTTACAGGGTCTATATGGATAACATTCTGAACTTTTGGAACTTGACAGAAAGACCAAGAAAAGAGAGGTCTAGCCTCCAGGTCTCTTCTGTCTTTGGCACCACAAAAATCCTTGAATAAAACTTTTTGCCCATCTGACAGCCAGGTACTGGTTCTATGACTCCATGAGACAACATTTGTTCCAGAACTAGAAGAAACAAGGACATCTGGTTTACTGGGCAAGGAGGAATCCTCAGGAAAGGAGAGAAGGACTCCCACTGCAAAGTGTATTCCTGTTGAATGACTTTCAGAACCCATTTGCCTGAAACAATCTAGTACCACGAAGGAAGATACAGAATCAGAAAGAGGGAGAGGGTGCAAAGGTGGTAGGGTGGAGCCTGAAAAGACAAGAAAGACTGCAAGGGAGGGAGGGTGGAGCCTGAAGAGACAAGAAAGACTGCATGGGTGGGAGGGTAGAGCCTGAAGAGTCAAAAGTTATTCTGAAGTTTTGGACCATTCTTGAATTTGATAGACTTTCCTTTCTTTTTGGAGCTTTCTTGCCATTGATTTTTAACATATTTGGTGGCATCTTACTGCTTGAATTGCTTTTTGAAACGGAGAACCAAGGGAAGGAAATTTTTTGTTTGCCTTACAAAAAAGAAGACTGGAAGATTGGGTCACCCCTTGGAATCAGCTTTTCCCCTCTCATCAAATCTCTTAAGCACCTCAGCTGCAGAAGCTCCAAACAAGACTTCCTTGTCCAAAGAAAGAATTTAAAATTTTACTTTTAACATATCCAGGATGATTTTGTGAATGTAACCATGCAAATCTTCTCGAGAGTCACCTGGAAGCAGCAGCCCTAAAGACAGTATTACCAATATCATAAGAACACTTTAATGCATGTTAATTACATGAGAAGCAGATACAAAAGCAGCATTCAAATAATTTTTCACCTCTGAAGAGGGCAGGTTAACAGTTAATATTTTCAAAAAATAAAAGTACAAACTGTAATATGTGAGCCTGGCAGTTTAAAATTTTGAACGTTAAAGTGACAGAAGCAAAAACGATTTTCTCAAATTTGTCAAAAACATTCCTATCCTTACAGAGCTAGATCTTGATCAAATGGGGCACCCTCAAGCCATTCCAGTGTTCCATTATTTGGCTGCCTCTCCCCAGTTACCATAAACACAGTTCAAACCTGTCAGTGTACACATTATTTTCTTCTTTACAATGATTTCAGAAATTTAGATTTATTTTTAAAAAAATTACTTCAAATTTTACTGAACAAACAGTGATGTACTGAAACTCACTGAAACGCATCAGACTACTGGCAGATTAACCATGGTCCCTGGACTGTTTTCAAAGCATGGGCCCCCGGCACACACTGTTCGGACCATGCATGAATGCATGTGTTCTTTGATTAATCTTCCTGATTATTTGAAATTACATTTCTTGTTTAATACTGCAATATTTGTTAGGCTGAGTTTTACATTTGTAGTTTTGAACAGTTTTTCCACTAAATAGTGAAACAATATGTATAAACCAATAATAACAAAAAGTATTCAAGTCAACCATAAAAGGCCACTCACACTGCTGTCATTATAATCTACCAATATCTGTACTCAATAACTATGGCCACTTTATTGACTATGTGCGCAACATGTATGTGATAAAAATAGCAACAGTAAAGTTTTCCAATTTGCTTTACACAAATGCACACTAATCCTGTAAAGACAGACCAATAACCTTTTAATTTTATCAGATCAGCAGTGTCAATCATTTTTACCTACAGACACCTACCAAACCTATCAACTACAGCTACACTGCTGATCACATACCCCTCAGAAGTCTGTGTCAGAATAAATTAATAGCAATAATAATAATGACCAAAGTCACATTTCAAATTTGTTTCACACAAACTCTCAGTAACTGAAGTATTTCAACTTAACTGACACACACACACATGCACGCTAGTCCTGTAAAGTCAGATTAAAGACGGTTTAAAAATGACCAAACGAAAAAGAGCATAAGGTACTTTTATCCACAGAGAGCCCCCTACACTCACCAGTAGTTATCGCTACTTTGTTGACTGTGTACACCTCTTATTGCTATGAAAAAACAATAAATTACACACATTTTACTAGTATTATATCATAAGATCTAGCCATGTGTAGCACAGTCTAAACAGAAAAGTATTTATGACAGCATAAGAAATTTTAACCAGCTGGTATATTCTAAGTCAATATGCACAATCTCTGCAGAAGTAAATGTCATCTGAATAATTCCACATTAAAGAGAGCCAGTACTAATGAAGATCTTGCTGCTGGCAAACAACTTTGTATTTCAGAGCTTCATCTACAAATGCAATGCCTGCTGCCCTTGAAGAATAAATTGCCTATGCTGCATTAAAAATTGTGTGCCGGTGATACTGCCATAACATTTCCTGAACTAGAGCTATACAATAAGGAATGTCTGGCAAATGACATTAGGTTCATAGTTTGTAGACATGCAGTACTAGTGACCATTAAGGAGCCTAGGCCAAATTCCCTATTTCTCAAAAACAGTGTAAGGTTAAGCGACTTGCACAGTGTCACACAGTAGGTAAATGAAGGTGGAACGATTCAAACCCTGCACCCTTGCCACAGGAAGCTGCTTATTAACCAGTCAGAGCTTTAGTCATATGCACTAACTGCCAGTGTAATTGTTTTTTTTTTTTTTAATTAAATGCAGAAATCCTTAGCAATCAAATATTTTATTAAAGTCCGTATCATAGTTATATGCAACAATGGCTACATAACGGATGATAAAGATCAGATGGCTCTAATCCATGCCTCTCAACTGTCCAGATTTCCCCAGAATGCCCAGATTTTTGCCTCATATTTTTGGTCTGTTCCTCATGAATTTTTGGTTTTCTGATAAATCACTGAGGACTGAAGTCACTAAATAATGACATAAATTTGAGTTTCAGACTTCATATCCTTCAGAAAATGCATTCTAATACAAATCCTGTATCTAGGAACTTTCTAAGTTTATAAGAGCAATATTTACATTGTGTCACTATTTGTGAGCCTTTATCCTCTCATTATTTTCGGCTTTGTCCAGATTTCTTACACTAAGAGGTTAAGAGGTATTTTCTGATCACTCCATATCGTGCACAAAATATGACCTGACAACCCCTTTACAGTTGCTAGTGGCTATAAAGAAGGGCCGTACTACAAAAATACATTACTAAAATGCAACAGGTTTAGGCTACTAAAATGAAGCATGCTTAGAGTATATAACACATCCAGACTTATTAGTGAATTAATTCATTCTTTAGTCCAATGAATAAAGCAAAATAGACAATATAAACACTTCAGCAACTTTTGTTCAGCAACCCACAAAAAAAAAAAAGTCACACAAAAAAATCAGAAATGTTACTGCAGATAGCATATATTTGGGGGAGGGGGCTTACATCTCATTTTTGACATCCCTATCTCTTGCCTGTCATCAAGAACAGCTTCCCCCCTCTAAAATCACTCAGTAAAGATTTGATCTACTTGAATAGCTAATAAACTACTATTGTTGCAGTATACAACTCGGAGTCAACACAGCCAGAACATGGAGAAATGGGGCCCTATGCAGGGGCTGTCCCTCCTCAAATTACAAATGTTCAAACTTCTCTGTGTACATAACATTTTCTTTACAGCTATCACAGAGATTTGGATTTCAATTAAAACTTTAATTTCAGATTTTACAGAAAACACATTGACAGCCAATTAAAAAAATAAATAAATAAATAAAAACATGCATACGCACTCTCATTGAAAACACACATTGCATGAGAAACACTAAACTTCTCTTGCCTTGAAACAATGCATCTGGCAACACCCATTAAACTACAAAAGGCATGCTGAGATTCATACGCAAATAACATATAGTGACGTACTAATTAATGTCTATGTGAAGGGTGCAGGAATGTATAAAGCACTTGCTAACAGCCTGGGACAGCCCACTGGAAACAAGTGTCCATTCTCAGCAGCAGCACAGAAGTACTATCTGGTGAAGTAACTTGTCAGTCACTCAGAAGACAAATGAAGGCGGGAGGGGCGTGGCCAAGGATGAACACAGGATAGCAGCAGATTTCTTCAGCTCCACCAATTTCATTACACTGACAGGAATTAATTACTTAAAAAATTAATTCTTGAAGTAATTTTCTTTCTAAATATGTTTGTTTTATATAGTTCTTGAACTATATCTAAAAAAGAAAGGAAATTTTAACAATATTCCTGTCAGAAATCACTTTGGAAATTTTCCTGTCAGTTTATCAGTCTGAAATGAGTTCCAGTAAGACAAATTCTCAAGACTCCAGCATCAAGAAAGAACTTCAGTCTCTGATAACTATAATCCAGCAACTTACTGCTAAGATGGATAAAATGGATACTAAAATAGATACCTTCATAGAAAAAACTACAAAACAAATAGACTTGTTACATATAGACCTGCAACAACAGAAGATCCAGATGCCAGGCATAGAATAAGCTGTGAATGACATGGAAAATAGGATCCAAGAAGAGGAAATCAACATTGAGTTTCTGCTGAAACAAAATACACATTTACAAACAAAGCTGGATGACCTGGAAAATAGATCTAGGCGCAATAACATTAGGATTTTTGGACTGCCAGAAAATATTGAAGGTAACAATATTACTTCTTTTTTAACAACATGGCTCCCTAAAACTTTAGACTTACCAGAAGCATTCTCTTTTGGTATCGAAAGAGCACATAGATCTATAGCTAATACTAACTAACAAAAACTATCCTAGATCATAGTTAGATTTCTATCATCTTTTGATAAAGAGATGGTTCTTAAATCTGCTTGGGCTAAAGCTCCTGTTAAGATTAATGAGACAACTGTGCGTTTTGACAATGACTATTCTTCCTTGGTAATAGCTAAAAGAAAAGTTTTTCTGCCACTAATAAGGGAGCTTAAAAAAGCACAGTTTAAAACATACCTTCTGTTTTCTGCCAAGCTAAAAATCTTCCTTCCTGATGGTCCTAAAATTTTTGATGACTTAGACTGCTTTACTGTTTATCAAAAAAAAATAAAATTTTGGATAAAATAGAGGAAATGGAATGGGCTAGTCCTTCATTAAAGAGACTGGCAACTGAAACTTCGTGGAAGACTTCAGAGAAGAAGAAGAGACTAAAAAACAAATGATTTGTTCTATGTTTTTTCTCTCATCATTTTACTTCATTATTAATCTTTTTAAATATAGTTCCTGCATTTCCAGAAAGCCACAAATATTCTGAAAAAGATTTAATCAAAGTTATTCTCTGTGTGCAAAGAAATGTTTTGTTTCATAACCAGTCAAAATATCTGAGGAACTAATAACAAGCTATTATTCAATTTGTTTCTCTTTCTGAAAAAGAGAAGTAAGGTCAGTAATTTGATACATTTTTTTTCTTCTCTTTTTTTTCTCCTTTTCTTCTTTTCTTTGTTTAAACAATGACATTCTATTTAGATTATGTAGTGGGTAAAGGGTGGGGGAGGGCAGGATGAGAAGAGTAATGAAAATATGATAAATGGAATAATAACATATTTATTCCTTGTAAAAAGTTTATATGTTCTTCAAATGCTATTCCTAATTATACTTTCTTGATTATACTGCTTATACTTGTTTGTAAATAACCTGTCATGCTTTAACTAATAATAATTAGAACTAAATAATAGTAAATAATATGTTTTATTTTTAACTCTATTAATATAAACAGTAATATTCCATTGTATATACTTCTTATAGCTTTCTCTTACATTTTTTCTATTTCTGCTTTACACTCTTTTGTTTTCTACTCTCTTTTTCTTTTCTTTATTCTTTTTCTTTATTTTTTTTTCATATTAATATATAGAAATGCTTTTGATCATATAGATACAGTAAATAATAAGATTTGCATAAAAATTGAGTTGGGACAAAAATATTGAGTTTTATTACTTATTAATAACTTTGGGCTTAATTTCACTTACATAGAGGCTGTAATAACCTGTAAAATACATTGCGAAGGTTTTGTCATGTTTTGATGCATTTACACTGCTAAATGAATGTCTGTCACTAGTTTTTAACAGGTTTCCCGCCAAAATGTTAAGGGAGACAATCTGGGATGTGTGCTGCCTCATGAACAGTGTCCTCGAGTTGTTTTAAAAGCTTCAACTCTCAGAATTCTCACAGAGAAGCTGAAAGCAGTCAATTTGACCTTTGACCTAGATATCACACTGACACATTGCAGATTCAGGAAGAACACTCTACCAGGAAGTAGAACTGATGCAAATGCGACTATGTGAAGGAAAATGAACTCTTTAACATTTAAATGTGAGTTATTTTATATAATTACTTAAATATCTATGTTATAATTCATAAAATATGTCAGTTATAATGATTTTAAATGATGCAGTTTCTTGTAGTAAGTAAATGTCTTATTTTAGAAGGCATAGAAAATGAAACATTTATTCAAGTGTTTTTGAAAATCTACTTGACTGCAGCATACTAATCTGTGTTAAAAACTTATGTTCCAAACATATACATTACTATAACTCATTTAATTCATCTGATTGACAAGCATAACTTTATAACTCTATTCTGGAAGAAATTGTCATGTGATATATTTTAAAGCAGTAGTATAGACATACAAAATACAGATGGCTTTTTACAATAATGCAAGTGTTTCTGAGAATTTGCATAACTATGCAGTATGATTTATAACAATTTCTATAAATATAATATTTTATTCTATTGACAATAATGAGTATGAGTAAAATGCTCATATACAAGCAATTCAAGGTTTTTTTTTGGAAGCTGTTGACTGCATTTACATGACAGAAAATAGATGCATCTTAATATATGTAATGTCTGAACCATATTAGCCAACGTTTTTGATTTAAATGAATGTTAGAACTTATTTTTACATACTTTGAATAAATTAATATGTAAATATGCCTTCCTTTTTTTTTTTTTCCTCTTTCTCTCTCTTTGAATGCTATTTGAATACAAGTGTATTATATTACACAGATGTATATAGTAGTATGAATAGTTTAAAAAAAAAAGGGTTTATTTTAGTTTATATGATGCTGTTTTATCAAATGTGTAGTTTTGTCTTGCTAGATAATTGAATTGAAAGCTGTTAATTTAAGTTAAATATAACCAGTATTAAATTGATAAGGTGGTAGCTGAGGTACTGCTGCTTAGGGTAGGGGGTTAACTTGAGTGGTAAATACTACTCTAAGTTGGAGTTTTTAACTCCAGGCTGGATGCAAGGTTTAATCCTTACATTATTTTCACTTGTTCATTGTTATATGTATATAGTTTTGACATCCACAATATATTTTGTACACTCATTGTCACTACAAACAAAATTGAATCCTATACAAAATCCCATAAGAGATTAAATAAATAAAGCTATATTTAAAGGTACACCTAAAGGAGGAGATGTAACATTACTTATGTTGTTATTTGTTATTTTGATCATAAGATTCTTAAGTTTTAAAAATGCCAAATGACATCTTTAAAAGGAATTTCTTTAAACATTAATGGATTGAATAATCCGTGTAAAAGGGCAAGCCTAATAAGATACATTAATTTACATAAGGCCAACTTAGTCTTCCTGCAAGAAACCCATTTCTTGAAAAAATATATTGATAAACTAGCCACAAACAAATATACAGTATTGGTTAGTTCAGAGCACACTCAGAAAAAAAGAGGAGTGGCTATTTTATGGAATAAAATTATGCCCATTCCTAAAACCATTAAGTCTTATCAGGATGACAAAGGAATGTTTTGTATGGTTACAATACAAATTAATGGGAAGACTTACACTTTAATTAATGTACATTGGATACCTGGAATTGGTATTAATACAGTGAAACATCATCTTGATAAGATCATATCATTCTCTATAGGAGATATTATTTTAGCTGGTGACTTTAATTGTATACTACATGAAAGTGATACTACCACTATATCAAAAAGAAGAATTACATCTAATGCAAAACATTTAAATGATTTTGCTAATTCTTATCATTTGAATGATATTAATAATCAGATAGATTCAAAATCATTACCATACACCTTTTTTCCTAACAGATACAAAACTTATTCAAAAATAGATAGGGTCTTTATTTCTAACCAGATGGTAACAGATTTAATTAATTCCAAAATAATTTCATGTCCTATATCTGATCATAATTCAATTGTTTTTGAATTCATGATAAAAAATACTCATAATGTTCAGATCAAAAGGATACCAGCATACTTAACTCAACTAAAAGACTATAAAGAATATATACTTTCAGAAGTAAAACATTTTTAGACATAAATAATACTCCTGAAGTCTCCATTGTCTATGTTTGGGATGCCTTAAAATCATATCTATATGGACAAAATATCAGATGGTATAATAATAAAAGGAAATCTTGGGATAAGGAATTGTTAGATATTCAAAGTAAATTAGACTCTTATAAACATAATAATAAAGAAAATATTATGGACAAGAAAGTTATTGAAGAAATAAACAAACTAAATGAGAAATACAAAGAAATTTTAACTCATAAAGTTAAAATAACTTTAGAGAAATACAATTTTTGTCTTATTCAATAAGCCCCAAATACTTACATAGACTTAAAAATAAAACAAAAAGGTTGAATAAACAAAACCATATCAAAGAAATCTTTTCTCTAAGGAAAAAGAAGAATGTTTCTAGTATACCAGAAATACTAGATGAATTTAGAAATCACTTTCACAAGATTAACCATAATAACATTAACATGGAACCTAAAGATAAAATAAAGGAGTTTATAACCACAAACATGAATAAAAAGCTTAATAAACAACAGATTAAACTATTGGACAAAAGTATTTCATATACAGAGATTATTACACAAATAAATAAGCTTAAATCAAACAAAGCACCGGGTAATGATGGTATTATACCAGGGATATATAAAATCCTTTCTAAAAGTACATATTCATTAATGGATAAGGTTTTTATTTTGGCCCAAACTGAGTTAATAACCCCCCCATCTTGGCAATATACATTTATTTCGCCAATTTTAAAACCTAATAAAGATCCAACTAGATGTACTTCATATCGGCCCCATCTCATTACTTAATGTTGATTATAAAATGTTTATGAGTATTTTTGCTGATAGATTGAAGACAATCATCCCCGGCATTATAGATATAGATCAAACAGGCTACATTGTAAATAGAAATACTTTTGATAATATAAGAAGAACTTTAACATTAATTGATTTTGCAAATAGGAAAAAGAAAGATTTAACACTTATTAGTCTTGATATAAGTTCAGCATTTGATTCAGTAAGTTGGGACTATCTGTTTACCTTACTGAAGTGCACAAACTTCTCAGATGCATTTGTAAATCTAATTGAGCATTTATACAAAGGAACATTGGCTTATATTAAGGTAGGAACATATGTTTCACAAAAAATACCCATTTTTAAAGGTACAAAACAAGGATGTCCACTTTCTCCACTATTATTCACTTTAGTAAAGGAGCCTTGGGCTAATTTGATCAGAAACAGTACTGACATAGAAGGTTTTGAAATAGATGAAAATACAACATCCAAAATTCAACTTTTTGCAGATGATGTTCTAATTACATCAGCAGGATCTAATTCTTCTATGCAGTCTCTATTTGATAAAATTAGAAGTTATGTACCTACCATAACGTTCCATGTTAGTTGTCTTCTCTCGCCTTCTTTCTTGCTGGATGGGTTCGGAGCCGATCCTCGGCCGACCGCAATTGCTTAGCTTGAGAACTCCTTTTACCAGCTCGAGGCAACCCTATATCCCATGATGCAAAGCGGGACTACCTCAGATCTCGTTTGGTAGCTAACCTACCCTGCTAAGGACTAACCTAATATATTTTAGGAAACCCAAGTTCATAATAAAGGAGTCCTCTAATGAAGGCTCAGGAGGAAACAACCTGATAAGAGGAACTCTTCAAGATCTGTCCAGGCCAGGGGGAAGGAGGGAGGGCCAAGAAAGAAGGCAGAGAAGACAACTAACATGGAACGTTATGGTAGGTACATAACTTCTAAATGTTAAGTTGTCAATCTCTTCATTCTTGCTGGATGGGACCGTCCTAGCACCTGTATCCCGGTGGCTCAATGGAACAGACTCTTGAGAACTGTGGAACCAAAACTGGCCCTGTCTCTGGAGGCCAAATCTAACTTGTAATGAGAGACAAAGGTATGAGGAGTGGCCCAAGTAGCTGCTGCACAAATGGTATCAATGGGTAGTCTATCCTGAAAGGCTGCAGAAGTGGATAGACTCCTGGTTGAGTGTGCTTCGGTTTAGAAGGTAGTTGCTTGCCTCTGAGTGAATACACATAAGAAATGGTGGAAGACAACCATCTGGATAAGGTCACTTTAGACACTGGGAGACCTTTCCTGTTTTCTGCATAGGAGACAAATAATTGGTCCGATTTCCTGAATTGTTTCGTTCTATGCAAATAGTACCTGAGCTGACGATGGACATCCAAAAAATGAAGCTTTTGTTCAGCTCTGTCAGAATAATTTGGGAAAAAGACTGGTAGATCGATGGATTGATTAATATTGGTTTGAGAAACAACTTTGGGGAGAAAGGACGGGTTCGTTCTTAAGGATACCCTGTCCTTGTGAAAAACCAAGTAAGGGAAACGGATGCAGAGAGCTTGAATCTCGGAAACCCTTCTTGCTGAAGTGACAGCCAGTAAAAATATAGTTTTCCAGGTCAATAATTTCAATGAACATGAAGCAGACGGTTCGGAGGGTGGTAACATTAAGGATGCCAACATTAAATTTAGATCCCATTGTGGAGGAGGATGTTTTATTGGCGGCTTTAGGAGAAACACTCCTCTCAGAAAGGCCTTGCATAGTCTATGAGACATAATGTTATGATCTTGCAAGCCAACATGATACTTGGAAATAGCAGCCAGTTGAACTTTTACTGTAGATGAAGAAGATCCTGACAGAAAAACTTCAGCCAGGAAATCTAAAACAGAATGCACAGGAGCAGTAAAGGGATCAATATTTCTGGAATTTGCCCAAATGGAAAAACGTTGCCACTTGCTAGCATAAACGGTTCTGGTGGATGACTTTAAAGAAGCCACTAAGATATCTCTGACCGGATCAGAGATCATAGGAAGCCTGGCTAGGGAAGGAAGTGGAGCAACCAAGCAGTGAGGTTGAGAGAATGAATGGCCCGGTGCTGTTGACCCGACTGGTGGATCAAGAGATCCGGAACTGGGTCCAGATGCCAGGGCTGCACCAGGAGGTGACGATGCAGAGACGGAAACCAAATTTGTCGAGGCCAGTAAGGGGCAATGAGATTCAACTTGGCCCTCAAAACGGTGGCTTTCTGAATGACTTGTGGAATCAAGGGAAAAGGAGGAAAAGCACAGAAGTCCCGGGCCAATCCTTGGTTAGAGAGTCTCTCAGGGTTGGCCTGGTAGGGAAAGAGGGTGAAAAAATCAGGGCACTTGTTGTTTTGGGGTGTAGCAAAAAGATCGCAACAAGGTGTGCCCCACTTCAGAAAAATCTGGTCCACTACAGATTGATTGAGAGACCACTCGTGAGGCATGAGAATGGATCTGCTCAGCCTGTCCGCCAAGAGGTTGGACAGGCCGGGATGTGCGTTGCTATCAGAAACCGATGAGAGGAGATTGCCCATTGTCAAAGTCTGAGAGCTACTCGACACAACGGATAGGACCTGGTCCCGCCCTGCTTGTTGATGTACCAGACCACGGACATGTTGTCCGCTTGTACTGCAATTGTCCCCGCGGGAAGAAAGTCGTTGAGGGCTTGCAACGTTAAAAGCACCGCTCTCATCTCCAGGACATTTATGTGCAGATGGTATTCTATGGGTTGCCACGTCCGTGGACCATCCTGCCCTGATAATGCCCCCCCCACCTGATCAGAGAGGCATCCCTTGTAACCGCGGCAACCCGATGAGGGAGAACAAAAGGTCGGCCCTGATGAAGAAGAGGGGAAGATATCCACCAGTTCAGATGAGTCCTGCACGATTGTGTGACTAAGATTTCGTGCCTCATCGGAAGACTGTGGAGCGACCACTGAGTGAATAACATCCACTGCAGAAGACGCATGTGGAAGCGAGCCAGTGGTAGAAGAACAATGGCCGCAGCCATAAGACCTAGAACCTTTAGTATCAGTCTGGCTTTGACTTTGCTGCTCTGCAATAAAATCCGAACGTATTTTTGGATGTCCAGAATTCTTTGATCTGTTAGTCTGGCTAACATTTTGACGGTGTTTAATTCTGCGCCTATAAAGGTGATAGATTGGCAAGGCCGCAGAGAAGATTTTTCGAAATTCACTGAAATTCCCAAACTCCTGCATAGCTGCAGAGTATAGTCTCTGGTCTGAAGAAGCTGACACCTGGTGGTGGCGGAGAGGAGCCAGTCGTCTAAATAAGGAAACAACTGGAATCCTTGACGTCTCAGATGAGCTGTGACCACTGCCATGCATTTGGTAAACACTCTGGGGGCTGAAGTGAGGCCAAAGGGCAGGGCTCTGAATTGGTAATGACTGGTCCCTAGCCGAAAGCGGAGAAACCTTCTGGAGCGCCTGTGAATCTTTATGTGATAGTACGCATCCTGAAGGTCTATAGATCACATCCAGTTGTCCTTGCCCAGAAAGGGCAGAATGGACTGAAGCGTGACCATCCGGAATCTTGCCTTCTTGACAAATCTGTTTAGACTGCTCAGGTCTAATATTGGTCTCCAATCTCCCGTCCTTTTGGGGACCAAAAAGAATCTCGAGTAGACGCAGGATCCTACTTGGTCTGCCGGAACAGTCTGGACGGCTCTATTTTCTAGGAGCTTTAAAACCTCCTGTTCTGCCAAATCCCTTTGACCGGGTGAAATGTCTGGAAGGGATTGTTGAGGTACGGGATACCTTTCGAAGGGGATTTTGTAACCCTCGGATATGATCGACTGTACCCACATATCTTGTGAAAGGGAATGCCAGGCTACTGGGTACAGCGAAATCCTTCCCCCGACTGCCTCCAAGGGTGGACAGTCGGGCAACACCTCAGGGGTGCTGAAAGGGCTTCTCAGGAAGAGACTCCCTGTTGCCCTGGTTCTGAGGCCCCCCCCTGCCTCTAGGGCGGCATCTATTATTGTTACCCCCTCTGCCTCTGGGGGTAAACTGACCACGTGTGTCCGTGTAGCTCCTTGCGCTTTATGAACCACATCTTCCCTCCTTCTGACCCTTGGGATAGGGTCTAGAAGGGTGGAAAATGGACTCCAACGGCAGAAAGAGTTTTACCGTCCTGCTCACACCTGGTCAAGGTTTCCTTCACCTGAGGTCCGAACAAAGCCGAACCGTCAAAGGGGGTATTGGTGAAGGACGCCTTAAAGGGGTCTGCAAAATTACAAAGCCGCATCCAGGCTTGACGTCTAAGAGCCACTCCTGTGCCTGAGGCCCTGCTCGCTCCATCGGCTGCATAGGATATGAGCCGCATGGAGGAGTTGGTTAAGGAATTCAGGATTGCTAGCTGTGAGGCAATCTTTTCTTGAGCCCAGCAGCAGAAGGATCCTGGACCACTTCACCTAGTTCCTTGAGAATATCTCTTTGATGCCTGGTGAAGTGACAAAGGTAGTTCAGCGAACGCATAGCAAAGGTCGCTGAAGAAAACATCCGCTTTCCATACCTGTCCATGGTCCTAGAATCTTTGTTAGGAGGATGGACAGGTACTGAAGGATCCGCAAGTTCCTTCTTAGTGGCCGCCACCACCATAGCATCCACAGAGACGCCCTTGGAAAGAAACTGTTTGTCCGTAGGGGCCGTAATAAATTTGGATGGTCTCCTGGGGACAGGTTCCACAGAATCTGGAGCTGCCCACGCCTTCCGAGCCACTACCTGCATAAGTGGGTCGAAAGGCGGAGACACCCAGGAGGTGGAGGGTCGGGATCCAAAAGCCTCCAGGTATACCGACTCATCCTCGGAGGGGTCAATGGAGGGCCAATTCCCCCTCTGTTTGAGGAGCTCAAGGATGTCTGAAAAGGAGACATCCTCAGAGGGGGATCGTGGGGAACCCTCCGACTCATCTAAGTCGGTATCAGATGTAGTAGACTCAGGGAGTCTGTGTGTTTCCTCTTACACGTCCTCTTCCGAGGGGGTTCCCCTGCAGGATCAGGAGAAACCTAGGAAGAAGAAGATATTCCCAATGGGGAAACCTGGGGCGATGGATCCCTGGGCCTGAGAGCAAGAGGCTGGCAAGAGGCCTACAGGCAACGAAGAGGGAGGAGCTAGAGGGATGGACCATTGACCTGGCTCAGGTGCCAGGACACTCCTCATCACCTCAAAGGCTCCCCTCCCCGGGAGACCGGAATATTCCTGCCCGAGGAAATAGGAATTCCGGCTCCACTGAGAGGGAAGGCTCCGAGGCCGATGTCAGTGCCGAGCTTAAAGCAAGCCCGAGAGGGAGAGCGGGGTCGGACAAGGGTCCGATGCTACTAGCCCCCTCGGAGCCGACAAGGGAAACTCAACGACCGGATCCCTCCAAGGAAGGTCTCAAGGAGGAGATCGGAGCCGAAGACAACGGACCCGAAAAGGATGTATCGGTTCCAGCGCCGACACAGTCGCTGTCTCGAGAAGCTCCGGCTCCGAACTCTGGTGGGGAGTCGGAGGAGGAAGTTCAAGGGGTGAAGCAATAGCCGAAGTCTGCTGAGACGGGCTATGGAGCATTTGGGCCAGTGCCTGCGACTTTAACAGCCTGCTTACCACCCTCTCTAAATCGTGGTCAGACAGCCTGGAAGATCTCGAAGATCGGCTCCGACAAAAGAGGAGACCCCAGAGCCGAGTGGATAGATTCCAAAGACGGGGACCGAGATCTCTTCTTGGATGAAGTCATCGGAGCCGACGTCCTATGGGTTCCAGATGGAGCCGAAGGCTTCTCGGCTCCGATACTGGATACTGTGTCGGCTCCAGCCGGAGCCAACAAGGCAACAGCAGATTGGGTGTCGGAACCGATCGGAACCGACCCTAGCTGAGAAGAAGAAAGATCGGCCCGCCGAGCCGATCTCGACTCCGGGAGTCGGAGCCACCGGGGAAGGCTTGGAAGCTGTAGCCTGACCCTTAGATGGCTTGGAAGGCTTACTGGACCCAGGTTTAGTGGGTGAACCTTCCGGCTTTAGCAAGCCACGGAGGATTAACTTATTCCTCCTTTCCTGCAGGACTCGCTGGCTAAAAGAGTGACACAAAGCACAGGAGTCCTGCAGGTGTAATGGCCTCAGGCAGTAAACACAAGAAGTGTGACCGTCTGTCAGAGACATTTTCTGACAGCACGAGTCACACTTCTTGAAGCCCGAGACCTTTACCTCCTTAGACATAGTCTAAGAAAAAGAGTAACAAAAATACTCACACACACACCCCAAAACAGTCACACAAATTAATCCCACCAACACAGACACACAGATAGGGATTAATAAGGAAGGCCTAGGCCTAACTGAAATTTTTAAACTTTTTATAAAGTAAAAAATTTTTTTTAACTATAAGGGGAATAGGGTGATTGTATGGACACTACACACTAAAAAATAGGAAAAGGGGAAGATAAACCCTGACTTAAGCTGTTTGAAAAACTCAAACTTACCTCAGCTGGCAAAAAAGGAGACCTCTTTGCAAAGCGGCAAACGAGATCTGGGGTAGTCCCACCTTGCATCATGGGATATAGGGTTGCCTCGAGCTGGTAAAAGGAGTTCTCAAGCTAAGCAAGTGCCGAGTCGGAGCCGAGGATCGGCTCCGAACCCATCCAGCAAGAATGAAGGCAAGATTGACAACTTAACATTGATGAATTTTAAAAGTATTTCTGGTTTAATATTCAATGAAGAAAAAACTAAAATACTACCTATATATACACGAAAAAATATTCTCATTAGTGATTTTACTAAATATGTACCCAATTCAGGTCAGATAACTTATTTAGGTATAATACTATCTAAAGATATTAAATCTATTATATATAATAATTATAATACCTGTTTTCTTAATATACAAAATCTTTTTAACACCTGGAATAATATGTTTTTTACTATGGAGGAGAGACTTACAATTATTAAAATGATAATATTCCCCAAGATTTTATACTTAATACAATCAATAATACTTCCACCTACAAAAATAATTATCAAGAAACTGAATACACTAATGTTAAATTTCCTATGGGCACCTAATAGACCTAGGATTGCATTAAAGAAACATACTAATAGCTGGTCTCAAGGGGTATTTCTTTTCCAGACTTTAATTTATATACTATCTCTTCTATTGTAAAAGTTATTACTTTATTAATAGATCAGTCATATGTCAAAATGGAAAGATTATTGGGAGCTAATTAGTATGCACTTCATGAAAATCTCCTTAACACATAAAAATATGATTGTAAATAACTCCATGTTATGGTTACTGAAGGAATTTTGTACTTCACCTATTACACCTAAACATATGGTTTGTTACCCATTAAATATTATTATTAGCTATCGTAACTTTATATTCATGCACCCTAAGTATAGGGAATGGAATTTTATTATATTCCTATAATGTATACTCAGGGTATGCTTTTGTCATCTACTTCTGAAGGAACTCATTTAGCTATAGATAATGATCTAAAGTACTGGTATCAGTTGATATCTGATAATAAAGCTAAAAATCTAGATTTCTTAAAACAAGAATTTGATCTAAGAGAAACTTGCTGGTTAGAGGTTCAGACCTTTAGACAACATCTCATTAATAAAATAGATCTAATGTCTATAACAGTTAAAGAATCTATTCCAACACTGATTGATTACTTGATATTAAATTTACAACATAAAGTTTCTGATAAAGGTAAACTTTCATACATACATAAAATTATCAGACAAGAAACTTTTTACAGTGTAGATACATACTGGAATTATTTCACTTCTATTAATGGGGACCCACCAAATCAACAAGATAAACAATATATATTGGAATCTGCCTACAGAACTACGGCTTCCATTGTCTGGAGACTTTATACATGGAAATTTTTACATAGATCTTTTTATACACCTTTGATGATGAATAAAATAAATAATAAAGATAATCTATGTAAGAGATGTAATATAGAAATTAATGCTGACTGGGCTCATATGATTTATGACTGTATAAAATTGAAAGAATACTGGAAGTCAATTAATGAATTTTGCAGGCTCTTTTACAGATAATTTCATTATTTCTAAATCTCTTATATTATTCAACACACCTGTACCTCAAAGTGTTAAAAGGTTAAGCTTCCCTTGTTATGGTCTATTCTAGCAGTGGCTAGGAAAATAATAACCAGAAATTGGATTTCAGATACACCTCCTTCGTTCAATGAATTTAAAAATGTTATGAATATAGTGTGCCATATGGAAATAAACACAATTAGGTCAAGAACAACTAGAAAACATCTTATTATATTGTATGGGATAATTTACAAAATTTGTTAAAAAATCCTAATTTCAATAGCATGGTATTTTAGTTTAATTAATTGATCTGATTGTAGTGGATGTCTTTGTAAATACTTTAGTTGTTTTGTTGAATGTTATAATCATTTCTATTTTTAATTACTTGTATAAAATTGTTATGATATTTCTCTTGTATGTTAAAACAATAAACCTGTTTTGAAAAAAAAAAAAAAAAAAAAGAAGACAAATGAAGGCTGAGGGAATCAAACCATGTACTTACAGGAAGCATCTCTAACAGCTGATTGTCTAGGACATAGTGTAGATGAGTAAGGCTAACAGTGCATTTCACACCCGAGTACCTCCAAAAATATGGTACATTAAAAATGCATTCATAGCAAAAATATTAACATTAAACTCACAGACTGCATG
Organism: Protopterus annectens; assembly: GCF_019279795.1. NCBI lineage: Eukaryota > Metazoa > Chordata > Ceratodontiformes > Protopteridae > Protopterus > Protopterus annectens. Next base: position 687,075,187 of record NC_056733.1, read on the forward strand.
CTGTCCAAATTTGTGCACACTGTCAATGTTAAAGAAACCAAGGATCACATCCAAAGAGCACAGCTCACTGATGACGTTCCTGTCTACTATAATCAAGTTTCTTCCTTTATACCATAACTACTCTAGTTCATATGTAGATACTAGGCTTGCAGTGCAAGGGACCACTGAGGAGCCTAACCCAAATTTCCACTTGCCCCAAAGTACTGTCCAGTTAAGTGACTTGTTCAAAGAAAGGTCACAAACATAAGGCAAAATCAGAGATGTTCTGCAAAACTGGAGACAGATAAGAGCAAATTACTCTAAATCACTTAAAAAAAGTTAACCGAATGGATTTTGCATCAACACGTACTTTGCAAACCACAAGAAATGTGAAAGTGTAATGACTGACATTAATTGACAGCAATACAGAGTAAGAAAAATAATGGAGATATGGCAGCTGCTGTGGAGTATTAAGACTCTTGCCTCCTGCACTTAAGGTTCAAGGTTTGATTTCAAGTAAATCACTTAACTAGCATGCCCGTCTAACTGGGGCATTTTTTTATATATTACATACATACACACACACACACACACACACACACACACACACACACACACACACACACACACATTTCCGCATGCGCGCACACACAGTTTTGTAGCAACACTGCAAAAGGAATCTGCTGCTTGTTGTTTCTCCCATGCATGAAGAAAGTTACCCTGCTGCTCCTCATTTCCTTAATATTAAAAAGACATTTCTTAAAAAAAAAAAGAGAGAAAGAAATTCAATGTGCTCCTCTCATTATTTCAGATGTAATATATGTGCAAATTAAATCTCATGCCAATTCCAGGGACATTTTTCATTGGCTATGCCCCAGTCTCAGATGCTAAGCCAATGAGTTTGCAGACAACATGCAAAGCAGGAAATAAAGAAATTATATACTCGCCATAACATTCTATTTGTGTTGTCCATTTTCATTCTTCCTCAACTGATTGGTTCGGATCTGATCCTCGGCTCTGACTCAGCTATTACTAAAGCTGTGGTAACCAAAAAGCACTTGAGCTTCTTTCTTACCCATAATGCACTAACCTTAAGATACCGCAGATCTTGTTTGCTGATTTTTTTCCATAAAGGAATGTTTAACATGCATGAATCTAATCTAGAAGACATAAGAATTGTATTTGCTCTATAAAGGAAAAAAATATATTCTGGAGGTCAATGTAAAGGACAATGATGTCCCACAAACAGCTCATTTGTCCAGAAGTTCATGAACAAAAGGGATGGGGGTTGGTAGGTGGGAAGTTGAGGAAGACTGAAAATGGACAACACAGATGGAACATTATGGTGACCATATAACTTCTTTTAACTGATGCTGTCAATTTTCATTCTATCATCAACTGATGGGACATAGTGCCCCGCTACCTATAATTTCAGGTGGACTCTAAGGAAGTATCTTCTTGAACACTGCAGAACCAAATGATGCTCTGCTCCTGGAGACCAGATCCAGTCTGTAATGAGTAACAGAGGTATGGGTAAGTAATCCAAGTTGCTGCTGCACATATGTCATCCATGGAAGTACTGGACAGAAAGACTGAAGAGGCTGCCATGGACCTAGCTGAATGAGCACGTATCTGTTTTGGTAAAGTAATACCCAATTTGCTACAGATGGATTAAATACAATCAGTTAGCCATCTGGCTAAAGTTACTTATGCGACTAGTTTACCTAGTTTCAATTCTGCAAAAGAAACAATTGATCTGTTCTTCTGATTTCTTTTGTTCTATGCAGGTAAAAACGTAACTGTCTAAGAACATCCAATAAATTTAACATGTAACATGTATTCATCCTTGTTTGCAAAATTAGGGAAGAATACTGGTATATTAATGGATTGATTGATATTAGATTCTGACACCACCTTGTGAAGGAAATAGGCATTTGTTTGAAATGTCACTCTATCCTTGTGAAAGTTCAAGTATGGAAGTTTTGAAGACAAGGCTTGAATCTCTGAAATTCATTTAGCGGAGGTAATGGCTACTAGAAAAATAGTTTTCCAAGTAAGATACTTAAGGTCACATTTAGCTGCTGGTTCAAAGGGTGAATGTATTAGTGCCTGCAGTACCAGACTGAGATCCCATGGGGGGGGGGGGGGGGGGGGCGTAGGTTCCTTAAACGGAAGTCTCAAAAGGAGAGTGCCTTGCAAGAAAGCTCTGCACAATTTATGAGAATGCTACTTAAGAGCCTTCAAATCCATTGTGAAAATTTGATATTGCTGCTAACTGAACTTTAACTGTTGAGGAACTAGCCCCTTCTTTAAAATGTAAAGCCAAAAACTCCAGTATGTTATGTACTGGAGCTGAAAATGGCTCAACATGATTTTGTTGCGCCCAGTAAACAAATCTCTTCCATTTACTTGTACAGAGTTTTCATGTTGAAGGTTTATGGGAAGATAAAAGTATATGTTGGACAGGGGGAAGTGAGCATCAGCTGTCTGGCTATTAATGGAATTGGAGAAACCAGGCTGTCAGCCTGAGGTTTGAGATGTTGGGATGGATCATACCCATCGGGTGAGACAGGAGGTCTGGAATTGGATCCAGAATCCAAGGTTGGTGAAGTAAGTGAGGCCAAAGGAAGGAAAACCAAATATGCCGAGGAAGGTGCAATGAGGATGACTTTGCTCTTCAACCTGGCAGTTTTCTGTAGAAATTTTGGGATTAATGGGATTGGTGACTAGGCATAAAGTAGACTGAGGGGCCAGTCTTGAAGAAGAGCATCCCTTGGTAATTACCCTTGTGAGGGGATTAGGGCAAAGTAGCTCCAGCATTTGTTGCTTAGAGGAGAAGCAAAAAGATTGCAGCAATGCTGGCCCCATCAACAAAAAATAATTTCAGTCACATGCTTGTTGAGAGACCACTCATGAGGCACAAGAATTCACCTGCTCAGTTTGCCTGCTATTACACTGGACTTCCCTGGAATGTGCATTGCTATGAGAAAGTAGTTGGATGAGATCCCCCATTGCCATACTCTGAGTGCTTCTCGACACAAGGGGTATGATCTGATCCTTCCTTGTTTGTTGATGTACCAAACTACTGACATATTGTCAATGTGAACTGCAATCGTTCCTGAAGGGAGAAATTCCTGGGAGGCCTGCAACACTAAAAGCACTGCTCTCATCTCTAGGACACTGATATGCAAGCTGGCCTCTTCAGAGGTCCAAGTTCCTTGAACTGTTTTCCCCAGAAAATGTCCTCACCCCCACCCGAACTGGGAAGCATCCATGGTCACTATGGCTTTGGGCTGAGGGGGAAATGAACAGATGGCCTTGTAGAGCCTGATCTGACTGAATCCGCCACCTGAGATATCTTTTGCATGTCTGAGTGATTCATATCGGAGGTGACGTGGGTTGGCAAAGTATTGACCACTGTGTTGCTAGCATCCACTGGAGAATCCTCATATAAAATCTGACTAAAGGTAGTAAGGTTACTACCACTAACATTAATCCTAGAGCTTGAAGGACCAAGCGGGCTGAAATCTTGGTACTGCGGATTATTTTTCTGACCTGTGATCTGACAGTATGTACTCTTGAGGGAGCCAGTGAGGCTATCATTGACTTTGTTTTGAAAACTGCTCATATGAATTCCAAATTTTTAAATGGTATAATTGAGACTTGTGGTAGCTCATAGTTATTCTCAGATGAGAACAAGTCCGGAGAACCTGACTTCTTGCCTTTATCAACTGATGCCTGTTTGGGGCAGTAATGAGCCAGTCGTCTAGACATGGAAACACTCAGAATCTCTGCAGTCTCAAGTGAGCTGCTACTACTGCCACGCATTTGGTGAACACCCTGGGGGCTGTGGTAAGATCAAAAAGCAGAACCCTGAACTGGTACGTACCTTCTGACTCGTCTGTTCATCTTTATGTGGTAGTACACATCCTGAAGTTCTACTGAGCACATCCGATTGTCCTTACATAGAAAAGACAGAATGGACTGAACCATGACCATCCAAAACTTGGTTTGTCACACTGACTTGTTCAAGTTGCTGAGATCCAAAATTGGTCTCCAGTCCCGTTTTCTTTGGCACTAAAAAGAATCTTGAGTAAGTTCCAGATTCTATCTGGTCTGGTGGGACCTCTTGGATGACTTTTTTTCTAGCAGCTTTTGTATTTGAACTGCTGCTTCTTCCCTCTGACGGGGTGGAACATTGGGGATTTTTCTTGATATTGGAGGTGGAAGGGAAAAGGGTATTATATAGCTTCTGGATATAATCCTCTGCAGCCAAGTATATTTTATGTCTAGCCAGGCTCTTTGGTGCAGGGCTAATCGAACCCCTGGTTGCCTCCAGAGGAGGGCAACCGGGCCTCCTTTCAGAAGTGTTGGTAGGGTCTTGTCCAAGAAAGAAAGAATCTCTGGCCCCTGGTTTTGCGGGCCTCCTCTGCTGCAGGGGTGGCGTCAACTTTTAGAGTTCCCCCCTCTGCCCCTAAGGGAACTTCCTCCACGTGTCCTGAAAAGGACCCTGGGATTTTCTGAACCACATCTTTTGACCACCTGATTTCTAGAAAATGATCTCTGAGAGGTTAAAAAACATATGCCCACTGCAAACATGGTCTTTCTATCTTTTTCACACCCAGATAAAGTTTCTGTCACTGTGAGGCCGAGCAAGGACATGCTGTCAAAAGAAGCATTGACGAATGAAGACTTAAAGGGCTCCACAAAATCACATAAGCACATCCAGGCATGCTTCCTAATGGAAATGCCTGAACCCGCTGCCCTTGAGGCACCTTTGGCAGCATGCGGAATAAGCCTCATGGATGAATTTGAAACAGATTATAGGATAGCCAACTGGGAAGTCACAGATGATTGGACCTCTGCAGAAAAGGATCCTGAGTGGGAATTTGAAAGTTCCTTGATCAAATTCCTCTGCAACCTGGTAATAAAATGTGCCAAATAATTCAGAGATCTCAGGGCAAAGGTCGCTGAAGCAGAAACACGCTTCCCAAACTTGTCCATCACCCTAGACTCCCTGTTAGGAGGATAAAAAGTGAAACTCTGTTAAGCAAGTTCTTTTCTGGTGGCCGCAGCCATGAATATTGCATCAACAGGCACCCCTTTAGACCAAAACTCCTTCCCCAAAGGTGGACTGAGTATCTTGTCTGGTCTTTTGGGTATGGGTTATGGGTTCAACTGTGTCAAGTTCCTTCCATGCCAGCAGAGACACCAAATCTATGAGCTCATCGGTGGGTGGAGTAACCCAAGAGGTAGATGGGCCAGTACCAAAAGCCTCCAGAAATACTGACTCCTCAGAAGAAAGGTTGCCGGGCATCCAACCACCTCTATGTTTTAGGATCTTAAGGATGTCTCCAAATGAGATGTCTTCTGGAGCTGATTGTGGGGACCCCTCACCTTCATTGAAGTCCATATCCTCTGTGATTGACACTTGTGGAGAGTCAAACTGCTTCCTCTTGCACTTTTTCCTCCTAGACACCTCCTCAGTGGGGTGCTCTGGAGAGGTATTGGAAGAAACTGTAATACTTTGCTGGGAAGCCTGGAGGTCTTGGACTGGCTGTCCCCTGTGGTAAAATGTGATGAGGCTCCAAGCACACAGACAGCAAGGTAGAAGGTTGAAGATCCAAGTGGGTTGGATTCATCCATTCTGCTGGAACAGAAAACACCCTCTTCACAACCTAGAAGGCCAATCAACCTGGAGAGTGAGAAGACTCCAGCACCAGGAAGGCAAACTTCTGGCCGCTGCCCTCTCCGCTCAAAAAGCAATCTCCCCGAGCCTAAGCCGAGCTATCCAGTGCCAAAGCTCCAAGGTGCAGTGATGGCTCTGACAACTTTGGAGTCATCTCCAACACCTCAGACCTGACAGGGAAGCTTCGGCTCTGACAGCCCTCTGAATCCGAAGAAATATGAACCGGAGCACTCAGAGTAGACTGACCCAGAAGTCTCGGATCCAAAGACTGTGAAGCAATCGAAGGAATCGCAGGAGGAACTTAAAGTAGGGGTGTAGTTGAAGTATGGACCTCCTGATCTGAAGCGGTAGGAGCTGATAAGACACCCATCTGAATCTGCACCAAGAGGATCTTCTATACCATTCTTTCCACATCTTCCTCCGTCAAACTTCTGGATGAACGAGTAGAGAAAAGAGAAAGGGACTTGGATTGCTATGGTTCCAAAAAGGGTGAGGGCACCCTTAAAGGTACAGGATCGATAGAAGGAGAATATCTTGTCCTAGGAAGAATTACAGGACTCAAGCCAGTTGGATCTGATGGCTTTTTTGTCGGACCCAAGGTAGTTGGATCCATCACTTTTTTTCTTCCTCAGATCCAAGGGCAAGGAACTTTTGAATCTTTTTGGATCCAGCTAAGGACTTTTATTACACGGCTCCAAAACCGGGGCGGTTGAGGTGGGCGGTTTTGGAGATGAAGGCTTCAATTCTTAACTTTTGGGGGATTAAGCCCCAGATATTGCCTCTTCAAAAGAAGATAATAATCCTTTTAGCATAAATTTATTTTTTTTTCTTTCTTCTAGAACCCTAAGATTGAAATTATGGCTATGGCAGAATGAACAATCCTCTTGCAGATATAATGGCCCAAGGCAGTAAACACACAGAGTGTAGGCATTTGACATCAGTAGTTGTGCCTGCATTTGACACACATTTTAAACCCACCGGGGTCTTTTTCTGCCATTATACCACAAACTATAGAAATGGAAAGCGTAAAAGCAGTTTTTTTTTTTTTTAGGAAAGAAGGCAGAAAGAAAAACTACCAGCAATGGTAATAAAAGGCTACACTAAAGTCTAGAAATGTAGAAGGAAAGAAAATTACTAATGATAGTAATTCAAGAAGTACACATACTATATGACAGATAAAGTGAAAGAAAAATTACCATCTACGGTAACACAAGAAATACGATTTTGTACGAGGGTAAGGGATGAGATAAAAGACAGAGTATATAGATTATAAAAGATAAACTATCACTTATCTGTGAAAGCTCAAGAGCTAGGTCAACCACGTCTTTTGCAAAAAGCGGCAAACGAGATCTAAGGTAGCTTAGGGTTGGTGTATTATGGGTTAAGGTGAGGCTTGAGATCTTTTTGGTTGCCACAAGCCTTAGTAACGGACGAGTCATCCAAGGATCGGATCTGAACCTATCAGTTGAGGACAGAATGAAAACTGACAACATCAGATCATCTGTTTAGTTAGGACACTAACTGGGAGATGCAGTATTGGGAAACTTTCTTTATTTCTTTTTGTTTTTTAATTAATGTAGCTTGGCTGGGCCCCACCAGGCAACTGTCTGGATTTCCTAGTGCTGAATATGGAATGGGATTAGCATTAGTAACATGTTGCAAAAGCAGTTTTGAATAAGGAAATAACTGTATGGTCTACTTTGGCATTAAAAAACAAGTATTTGTGAGTCTGAAGTACCCTGTGTAACCTATCAGACTTCCCAAGGTCAGGATTTTTGCCTGTCAGAAAAACTACAAGCCAACAGGAAAATATTCTCTTAAACAGATGAAACAGGAGGAACAGCTGCAGACTGAGGAATATCCAACTGTAAAAAATCATTGGAAATAGGTATTTCATTCTAATCCTACTGAAAACCAGCTTTCATTTTAGATAAAGTTTCAGAAAAATTAAGGTCATCTGGAGGGAAATCTGAAGCAATACTTTTCTCAGAATCTTCAAGTTGGGAAGGAAATCCTGAAAGAAACATTCTCCTTCCAATCCCTGCTCTTCTGACAGAAAATCGGTGTCAGAAAGAGAGAGAACTTTCTTTTCTGAACAGGAAGTAGGAAAGAAAAAGATGAAACTAACTCTCTAGTAAATCTGCAGCAAATCTTCCCTGAATGCGAAAATATAAATATGAGAAGCCAAGTTTTACTTTTTTGATTTCCTTTTCTAGGAAACTCCCTGGAAAAGGACTGACCCAAAGAACGCACACTATTCTGGGGCTCTGGCTCCCCTTCCCTGCTATGTGGTAGACCTTCACTCCCTCCCCCTGGGATTTAACAAAAGTGGTTCCTCCTAATTGCTGGAACCTGGGTTCTGAGAGACTGCCTTCCAGACTATCTGCAAATATACACAGCTGAGTATATTTTTTTTGGTTATAGAGTTTGTTAATTGTTGCTTAGATCTCTGTTGAAACTGTTGTCTCCTTGTTCTGAGAGACTGATCTGCAAATATACAGAGCTGAGTATATATTTTTTTGGTTTTAGAGTTTGTACTGTTAGTTGTTGCTTAGATTTCTGTTGAAATTGTTTTGTCTCACCCACCCTCCCTATTTTTGGTTTGTAGTTTAAATTTGGTGGCTTTTGCAGTTGCCCGCCCCACTGCAGATTTGATCTGGGACACTCCCCCAGTCCCATCTCTACAACATTCTACCTAATAAACTCTTTCTGCACTTGCTTTTAGTCCTTTTTAATTTAATTGCATTTTTTAAACTGTGTTTGGTCTAATATTGTTACATTCTTGTGTGCTAGCTTCCACTGCATGTGAATTGTTTTTACTACTGTTTTTGTTACGTTTCTGTAAAAAAAAAAAAAAAAAACTGTAAGCCTGTTTCCTACCTTTCCTGTAACTAGTGTTCTAGATACAGATTTGCTGTATCCAGGACTGTACGTAAGCTTCTGAGCCCCCCAAGCCTTTCTGTGTTGGAGGGAAGCCTTCTCATTTATCAGTGGGAGTGGTAAGCACTAGGTAACCTGTCTACCACATAAGGAGTGGGCCTGGCCCAGAAATTGTAGTTATTGGCCGTTTGGGCAATCTCTTCCATCTCTCTCAACTTTCTGATTTGAAAGCCTGCATTTACACTTGTTTCTGTCCTGTAACTCATCTAGTGCAGATACAGATTCTTAGTTTTAGCACTTAAATTTGCTTATTCATGCTCAGCACGTCTTGTTCAGAACTTGTAAGCACTAAATAAGCTACTAATTACTACAGCACACAATCTTCCTCATTACCTAGAGGAAAACTGTTTTTGTACTTACTTTTCTCACTTGCTTAGAGAAAAACAGCTCTTGTACTCACTTTCCTCACTTATCTAGAGGAAAATAGTTTTTTATTCAGGCATGTCCAAGGGTCAGCTCCCAGTGTTCTCTCCTGTCTATCTGATGAATCTGGGCATCTTGAGGCAATGTAGAAATTGCCTCATGTACACAGACAACCCTCTCCTTCCACCACCCAACACTACAACCTGTGAGAGATGCACTTATCTAGCCAAACAGGAAGTAAAGCTCTCTCCAACCAAGACTGAACTTGACAGTCATGAGGAGAAGGTAAACATTTGCACCACACCACACTCATCACATAGTCTCACTAAATCTACACCACCAAAATCCACATATAGTAACACAAAAACATTCGCGGAGGCTCTCAATAATAATCTGTATAAGCAACAGAGACCTCCAAATCAGAAACGCAAGCAACCTCCATCCCCCAACACAACCCAAATGACACATAGCCCACAGACTCAGTGTGCCACTCAACCACAGCCAATAAGGCAAAACAACGTACCCAGCACACTAGTCATAGGTGACTCTATAATCAGGCACACTAATGTCCCACTCACCAGGCTAAACAACGAGAAGGTTACTGTCAGTTGCCTGTCGGGTGCCAGGATCCGCCACATAACCCACGCACTCAGGTCACTCCACAACAAGTACAAATATGACTCTGTCATTGTCCATGTTGGTGTGAATGACCTGAGCCATACCTCCATGGACAAAATGAAGAGAGACATGGAAGAGCTCTCCAATCTTGTAGCCCAGGCAGGTATGACCCTAGCCCTGAGTAACATTCTGCCATCGCCTTGAATGATACCGCAGTACAAGGACAAAATGATTGACTTCATCAAGTGGCTAAGCTTCTGGCGTCATTCTAAGGGGATCCAGTATCTGTCTGCTTGGGATGACATGGTTGACGGACCATGATGCTTTGCCACAGATGGCCTGCACCTGTCGCCCCTGGGATTCTGGATGCTGGCCAAGGCTCTTGCTGCCCCTATAGTGCCTTTTTTAGGCAAGGTTCAAATAACAAATTCAACATGGTAACAGGAACAGGCAAGCAAAAACTGAGGGTAATGCTACTCAATGCTAGAAGTCTAAATCTCAAAATGCACTCACTCAAGGCACTCCTTAAAATGGAGAACATTGATATCTATGCAGTGACTGAGACCTGGTTCAAGGCTCCAGAAAGCACCCCTGCACTACCAGGCTATAACTCATACCACACTTTTCGGCCATGTAACCTGGACCGAAACACCAAAGGCGGAGGTGTGTCCATATTCATTAAGGATATCCACACCTCCAGGCTAGTTGCTCAGCATAATGCATCCGATGTTATCCAAGTGCAACTAACTCTGGGCAAAACTGCAATCCAAATTGTAGCTTGCTACAGATCCCCCACCATGCCCCAGGATTCCCACTCCTCTTTTCTTGATGTACTGGAAAATATTACGGTTCAACCAAACACCCTAATAATGGGCGACGTCAACTACCTCACCATTAACTGGGAAAACTACTCGTGTACCAACTCCTTAGCTCAACGCTTTCTGGAATTCATAAACTCCAATACCCTGGATCAACTTATCAACACCCCAACCGGGGCAACAATATCTTAGACCTAGTCATTACCAACATGAGTGACCGGTGTTCCACACCTGAAGTCAACTCCTCGTTGGTCCAATCTGACCATAAGCTAAACACCTTTGATATCCACATCCCGCCCCCACCCCCTATTAAGGAAACCACAGTAAAATATTTCTCCAAAGCCAACTTCATGCTTCTTAAGGCAAAAGTGGTAAACTTCATGACACCCATGCAGATGGACAGTACAGTTACAACTGCTGAATCCTACACAAATGCACTCTATAAGCACTTACAGAAGTGCATGGATCATGCTATCCCAAACAGAACCAAGACACTATCCTCCAAAAAAAGGAAGCCAATCTGGTGGTCCCCTGCCATAAACAAACTGTACAAACGAAGGAAGAAGCAGTTGCAAAAGAGAGTAAAATCCCATGAGTGGAGGAGCTCCCTGGTCAGCCTCAGTAAGAAGCTGAGATCCCTTATAAGATCCTCCAAAGCTAGCTACGAAAACAAAATCGCCACTAATTCTAAGGACAGCCACAAAGCATTCTATAGCTATGTCAAGAATCTCGATGGCAACACCCAGATCTGCTCTGAGTTACAGCACAAAGGCACGAAAATTACAGAACCAACTGATATTACCAACATCCTGGCAGATAGGTTCAGTGCTAACTTTACCCCCCTCACCCCCTAAATGGCCCACATCTATACTGGAAGAATGCAGAGTCCCTGTAATCACAACTATGCAGGTAAAAGCTGCACTCTCTAAAGACAAAAACACAGCATCCATGGGACCGGACAACATCCCAGGCTGCGTTTTATAAGCACTTCAGAACAAACTGGCTCCCCACTTAAGCACCATGTTCAATAATAGCCTCGCATCAGGCTTTGTGCCCACTGAATGGCGCACAGCAACAGTTATCCCACTCCACAAAGGGGGAGCCACCACTGATCCCGGGAACTATCGATCTATTAGCCTGACGAGCCCCGTCTGCAAGGCCATGGAACATATCATCATGGAACTCATAAACAAAGACATTGGTAACCTCCAAACTCTGGATCCCACCCAGTTAGGGTTTGTGAAAGGCAGATTATGCCTCCTGAACCTTCTTTGAAGTAGTCACCAAAGCCGTAGATGAGGGTAAAGTGGTTCACACAGCCTATCTTGACCTCGCCAAGGCTTTCTACACCATCCCCCATTCTAGAATTATAGCTAAACTCACTAAACTAGGTATAAATCCCTATGTCACAAGATGGGTTGCCAACTGCCTCACTGACAGAACCCACACTGTAAAAGTTGCAGACTCCAAATCTGACCTCAAAGCAGTGACAAGTGGAGTACCACAGGGTTCTGTCCTGGGACCTCTCCCGTTTGGTATCTACTGCTTTGAAGTACAGGCTAACACAGAAGGCCTCCAGCTAATGAAGTTCGCAGATGACTGCAAACTAAGAGCCATAGTCAAGTCCCCAAATGATGTGGACATCCTACAGAAGGGCCTCGCTGAGACAGATGCCTGGTGTCAGAGCCATGGCCTCAAGCTCAATGCCAAAAAGTGCAGTGTCATCCCCTTTGGTAAAAAACTCTTTACCCATGAACTACCACATAGGCAGCAATCTACTTAACACCGAATGTGTGATAAGCCTGGTTCAAGGCTCCCGAGAGCACCCCGGCACTATCAGGTTTTACCTCATATCATGCATTCCAGCCCCAAAATCCGGACAACACCAAGAAAGGAGGGGGGGTGTCTATATTCATCAAGGACACCCACACCTCAAGGTTGGTGGCAACGCACGATGCATCGGAGACCATCCAGGTGCAATTAACCATAGGCAAGACTGCTCTGCAATTTGTAGCATGTTACAGGCCACCCTCTCAATCTCAGAAACCTCACATAGCTTTCCTGAAAACACTGGAGGGAATAAATGCATCTCCAAACACCATCATACTAGGTGACTTCAACTACCCGAATATAGACTGGGATCACTACTCAAGCCCCAACACTCTAGCCCAAAGGTTCCTAGAGTTCATAAACTCAAATGCCATGGAACAACTAGTCACCATCCCCACAAGAGGAGAAAACATACTAGATCTCATCATCACGAACATGGGGTCACAATGTTCAACACCGGAAGTATACCCCTCACTGGTGAGATCAGACCATAAACTAATCTCACTGGAAGTCCACATCCCGTCCCCACCTGAGATAAAAAAGACCACAGTGAAGAACTTCTGAAAAGCCGACTTCACACTTCTAAAGACTGGTGTGGTCTCTTTTAAGGCCCCCGAGCTTGCGGAAACCATTACTCAAGCCGCTGAATCACTTACAAATGCCTTCTACCAGCACCTAGAGGACTGCATGGATCAGGCAATCCCAAACAAAACAAAGACTCTTTGTACCAAAGGCAAGCATCCAGTCTGGTGGACCCCAGCCATAAACAAGCTCTACAACAAAAGGAGGAAGCTACTACAAGATAGAGCAAAATCCTTAAAAGGGAAAACACCTTTGATCATTACAAGTAAAAAACTAAGATCTCTCATAAAATCATCCAAGGCAAATTTTGAGAGAAAAGTCGCTAAGGACTCAAAAGACAATCATAAGGCCTTCTTTAGCTATGTTAGAAACCTGGGAGGAAACTCCCAGATATGCTCAGAATTAGTTCAAAATGATGTAAAAATTACTGAACCTACAGACATTGCCAACATATGGGCTGACAGGTTCAGTGCAAACTCCCCCCCCCAAAAGGTGAGATATCTATACCAGAGGATTGTAGCCCCCCAAACATCTCTAACGCCCAGGTGAGAACTGCTCTCTCCAAGGCAAAAAACACAGCATCCATAGGACCAGATGGTGTCCCCGGTTGTGTGCTCCACGAACTCAATGAGGAATTAAACCCGCAGTTAGGGCAGCTGTTTAATCTTAGCCTCACCTCAGGATACGTGCCTAAGGAGTGGCGTACGGCAACTGTGGTCCCACTTCACAAAGGCGGTGCCTCCACCGACCCTGGAAATTATAGTCCCATCAGCTTGACAAGCCTGATCTGCAAAGCTATGGAGAGGATCATAATGGAACTCATAAATAAAGACATAGGGGACTTGCAGACTTTGGATCCGACCCAGTTTGGCTTTGTCAAAGGCAGATCATGCCTTGTAAACTTGGTTGACTTTTTCGAAACAGTCACCAAGGCCATTGATGAGGGAAAGGCAGTCCACACAGCCTACCTCGACCTGGCAAAGGCTTTCATCACAATACCCCACTCAGCTATCATTGAAAACTCATCAGCTTAAATGTAAACCCATACGTCACAAGATGGGTTGCAAACTGGCTAAGTGACAGAACCCACAGGGTCAGAGTTGCTGGCGCCATGTCAGACTCAAAGCCTGTCACAAGTGGTGTCCCACAGGGCTCAGTCCTGGGCCCACTCCTGTTCGGCATCTACTTTTCAGAAGTACAAGCAAACACAGGAGGATTATGGCTGACAAAATTTGCAGATGACTGCAAACTGGGCGCCATAGTTGAGAACACATCTGACACAGATATCCTTCAGAAGGGTCTTATAGAAACGGATAACTGGTGCCAGAGCCATGGCCTAAAGTTAAACGCCAAAAAATGCATAGTCATACTCTTCGGGAAAAACAAGGTTACCCCTAGCTACCATATAGGCGGCAACCCACTAAGCCCAGAACAGGTTATCAGGGATCTGGGGACCCAGGTTGACAGTAACCTTTCGTTTGACACTCACGTTGCCAAAGTAGTTAGGAAGACCTTCTACATTGCCGACCTGATCATGAAGGGATTCACATCTAGATCAAGGGAAGTCATCGTCCCCCTGTACTCATCACTCATCAGACCAATGATTGAGTACAATGCCCCATTCGGAATGTATCTGACACGACACCTGCAGCAACTGGAAAGGCCCCAAAAGTTCCTCACCAAAAGGATAAAGGATCTCAAAAATATGTCCTATGCTGCCCGACCGAAGGAACTCCAGCTTTATTCAGATGCTTACCGTCTGCTCAGAGGTGACCTGTGCCTGACATACAAGGCCATGTCCAACCCAGAATTGATGAACATGCTTCACCTCAAAAAATCTAGATCCCTCAGAACTACAAGGGCGGGAGACTTAAACCTTGACACGGTTATTAATAGGACGTGCTGGAGGGACAGATTCATCACCCAGAGACTCCCTATGCTGTGGAACAAAATCCCGGTACATGTGTGGCAGAGCACCTCGCTGGCTTTGTTCAAGAGAAATCTTGACCAATGGATGGGAGATCGCAGATATACCCCAGGGATTATCTCAGTGTCACTGCTTGACAGAGGCACAGCAAAATAATGGGCAAAGTATCCTCCAAACTAAAGGGGTGGCGAAAGCCACAAAACTCTGGGCTAGGCTTATAAATGCCCTTGGGCAGATAGCCTAGTATGAACCTATGAACCTAAGAGACCTTGGGACCCAGGTGGACAGTAGTCTCTCCTTTGATAGTAACATCGCCACAGTAGTCTGATGTCCTTCTACGTGGCACACCTCATCATAAAAGGGTTCTCATCCAGGAAAAAAGAGGTCATTGTTCCCCTCTACTTGACAGTCATTAGATCCATTATAGAGTACAATGCCCCTTTTGGAATGTACCTCACAAGACATCTGCAGCAGCTGGAAAGGCCACAGAAGTACCTCACAAAGAGGATTACTGGCCTCAAACAAATGCCCTACACTGACCGCCTCAAAAAACTCCAGCTTTACTCCATAGCATATCGCCTACTCCGAGGTGATCTCTGCCTAACATATAAACCTATGTCAAACCCAGAGCTGTTGGACATGCTACACCTAAAGAAATCCCAATCCCTCTGAGCTACATGCTCTAGGGACCTAAACCTTGTCACCACAATAAACAGGACATGCTGGAGGGATAGATTCCTGTCCCAGAGACTTCCCACACTCTGGAAAGTACAGTTTTGTTTTGTACCTACCATGTTCTCATGGACACTCTATCCGAACAGGATAGCATCTGCAGTCCTAACAAATGGGTTGTCCTGTCATCAGGCAGCCCTTCGGTCGGCCGGATTCCAAAGTCTGGGTCTGGCCTCGGCTGGTGTCGCATTTCACCCGACATCATCTCTGCCGGTCTTCGGGTATAAAGGCATCAGCCGACGCCATTTTCCTCAGTGTTTCTTGCCCCAGATGCCAGTTGCCCTCTTTGGAAAGCTAAATTTTGGGTAAATGCCAATGTTTCCAAAAAAGGTAGAAGGCAAACACAAAAAAATAAGCATGCATGTACATATATAAAAACAAATACACCATAAGAGACCCCCCCCAGCTAGCTATTAGGAGGGTAAATACCCTAGGAGTACCACAGAGGGGAAGGAGGGTGGGTAATCCTGACTGCAGATGCTATCCTGTTCGGACATCTACATTTATGGTAGGTACAAAACTGTACTATGTCCTTCAAGGATGCATCTGCAGTCCTAACAAATGGGTAGAATACCATAGCCAAACTAGGGGAGGAGGAAGAAGAAGAATTATGGTGTAGTTAGGATCCCTTGCAAAACAGCAGTGGCAAACCCTGCTCGGGATCTAGAGTATAGAGGTAAGTTATAATGCTTGGCAAATGTATGCACGGAGATCCAAGTAGCCGCCTCAATAATGTCCTTGGTAGCCACTCCTCGTAAGAAAGCTGTGGTAGTGGCTGTAGCCCTTGTAGAATGAGGCCTTATGTTCTGTGGAATTTGCTTTCCATGGTAGGAGTAACAGAATCTTATGCAATTTCCTATCCACTTGGAGATTGTCTGTTTGGAAATTGCTTTTCCTTCCCTTCCTGTTGCATAAGCTACTAGAAGCTAGTCAGTTTTTCTATTGCCCTTGGTTCTGTCCAGGTAGTAGCGCAACTGTCTATGTACATCCAAGGTATGCAGCAGTCTTTCCCCCCTGTTCTGTGGATTGGGAAAGAAGGTAGGTAGGTGGATTGCCTGGTTTAGAGACACTCTGGATACCACCTTAGGCATAAATGTAGGATTAGTTCTCATGGACACTCTATCTTGATGGAAGATTAGGAAGGGTTGTACTGCCATTAAGGCCTGTAGTTCAAACCCTTCTTGCTGAAGTAATTGCCAGTAGGAAAGCAGTTTTCCAGGATAGGTGTTGAAGATCTGCTGTTGCTGCTGGTTCGAATGGAGGGAGTGTCAATTTTTCTAGCACAAAGTTCAAGTCCCATGCTGGTAATGGTGGTTTCCTAGGAGGTTTTACATTCTTGATTCCTCTGAGGAACTGCCTGAGTAGAGGATGTGAGAAGACAGGGGGATCGAAGCTGTATTCTGCAGAAATAGCTGATGCATGTAACTTGATGGAGGAATAGGACAGGCCTGTATGGAGAAGCTCTGCCAAATACTCCAGGATGTTGGCAATATCTATCTTTGACACATCTTTTCCTCTTTCAGTACTCCAAATGACAAACCTTTTCCATTTTCCTGCATACTTCCTTCTTGTTGAAGGTCTGCGGGCTTCAAGGATAATGTCTTTAACCCTTTGGGATAAATCTGGGTTAGTTGCTCTTATGTAACGTTCCAGGCAGTCAGTTGCAGAGTTTTCAGGTTTGGATGCATGATGTTGTAGTCGCTCTGAGTTAACATCAAAGGAATCAGGGGTAGTGTCCACGTTCCCCCCCGAGACATGCTCCTCAGCAATGGATACCAATGTTGTCTTGGCCAATTTGGAGCTATCAGAATTATCCTTGGACGTTCCTCTTTGATTTTCAGTAGTACCTTGTGCATCAAAGGAAGAGGTGGAAATGCATATACTGTGAGGCCTTTCCAACTGAAGGATAGAGAGTCCACCTTCCAAGCAAGTGGGTGGTATATCCTTGTGCAGAATTTCTTGAGCTGGTGATTGAGTGGGGATGCGAATAGGTCTACTTGTGGCATTCCCCATTTCTTTGTGATGGCCTTGAAGATGTCCGGGTGAAGCATCCATTCGTGAGCATCCGAGGTAGTTCTGCTTAACATGTCTGCTAGGATGTTTTCTTTTCCCGGTACAAATATTGCCTGTAACTGAATGTTGTAGCTCAGAGCCATATTCCATAGGTCCAGAGCCATTCGGCATAGGGGGTATGAATGAGTGCCTCCCTGTTTGTTGATGTACCACATGACTGTGGTGTTGTCTGTCCTTATCATTAATTGGCCTTCTTTGAGGAATGGTCTGAAATTCTGGATTGCTAGTTTTACTGCCAGCATTTCTTTTTGATTTATGTGCAGGTGCAGCTGATCTGGAGTCCATAATCCCTGAATGCATTTGTCCAGCATGTGGGCTCCCCAACCTTGGTCTGAGGCATCCGTTGTGATGGTTTGGCTTGCTTGAATGTTGTGGAATGGCAAACCTGGGTTTGACTGGCATGCTTGAGCCCACCATAGGAGCTCTTGTTTCAGGCATGGGATTAGTGATTAGATCAACCTTAACACAAAATACCTTTAACAAAGTAGAAACTTGGTTTTCTAAACGGTTTCTCCTACTAAATGCAAAAAAAACTAAACTCCTCCTCTTCTCCCCCACCTCTCGGTCCCCCCCTTTAAACTTTACCATTTCTTCTAATAATGGCACTATCATCTCACCTGATCCAACTACTAAACTTCTTGGAATAACCATTGACAATCATCTTTCCTTCGATCAGCACATAAACAACACCATCAAGGTTGTTAACAAAAAAATTGGATCCCTATATCGTATTAAACCTTTTCTAACCCCAGCAACAAGAACCAAATGTGCTCAAACCCATCTCCTATCTACTCTCCTATATGCTTCTCCCATTTATACCAACCTCAAGAAAAACAATCTTAACAAACTTGAAACTTGCTATAATAACATAGCACGTTTGCCACTAATAACCCTTTAGGACCCACCACTGTATAAATCTAAAGCAACTTGGCTGGCTCAATTTCAAAACTACCTAAAATTCCTCAACTCACTATAGCCCACAACATATTACACCTACCTGACAACACCCCTATACTCTCTCAACTCCTAATCCCGTATAATAATCTGAACTCGCTCCTCTAGTAAACTTATGACTAAATCAATAAAGGCAAACAACACAGCAGGTTGTTCTCTTTTCACTAACACTATAGGTAAAAGCTGGAATCTCTTACCTTGTGACATAACTTTGACTACATCCCTGCCTCAATTCAAACAGAAAATTAAACTGTACTACCTAAATCATTGGCTTTGTTCCTGCAATACACCAGGCTAACCTTTTTCTTTCTCATACTATATCTCTCCTTCACTCTTCCCATTAGTATCTGTCTTATTTCTTCTCCTTTTGCAGTACTAATCGACCTAGGGACATTCTATGTAAAATTGCTAATATGGTATTAACTGCTCATCGAAATGTGCTTCTCCTTGAATCTATCTTGCATTTTGTGTGTTGTTATGATTTTCTAATTTGTTACTTATAAACATTTGTGATATTTTGTAATGTACTTAGTATTTAGTGGAGCTTTTCTCCTCGGGCCTCTGCTGAAAATGGACATGTATCCAGCCAGACTAGCCCGGTCAACAAATGTAAAATAAAATAAATAATTAGTGGTATTTCGGTTTCTAAGCTGTGCCTGTGTTGAGACCATAAATTCTTTAGGTACCACTGTAGCTTTCTCATATGCAGTCTGGCATGGGGGACCAGGATTATGCATGATGCCATGAAGCCCAAGGCCTGCAGTACTTTCCTTGCTGTTAGTTTGTTCTGCTTTGTTAATGCCAAGAAGTAAAGAGGGAGTTGTTCTTGTTTTTCTGTAGTTAGGAATGCCATCTGTTTTACTGTGTCCAATTCTGCACCCAAAAATGTTCTTGTTTGGGATGGTATCAGTCTTGACTTTTTTAAATTGACTGTGTATCCCAGGGCTTGTAGTAAGCAAATGACTCTTTGTAAGTCTTGTGTCAGCTTGCTTTTGTTGTCCGCTTGTATCAGGCAGTCGTCCAGGTATGGATAAATTTGGATTCCCTGTAGCCTGCAATGAGCAATGACTGATGCCAGGCATTTCGTGAATACTCTGGGCGCAGTAGATAAGCCAAAGGGCAATGCTGAGAATTGATAATGCTCTGATCCTGCAAGAAATCTGAGGTATCTTCTGCAATTTGGTCGTATGGGGACGTGCAGGTATGCCTCCTTGAGATCTAGAGTTACCAGCCAACACTCCTTGCCCAGCATGGGAAGAAGTTGCTGTAGGGTCAGCATTTTGAATTTTGGAACAATGATGAATGTGTTTAAAGCGGACAGGTCGAGAATAGGTCTCCAACTTTTCTCTTTTCTTGGTACTAGGAAGAGTCTGGAGTAAAATCCTTTGCCCTGTTCTGTAGGTGGTACCCTTTCCACAGCTCTCATCTTTGTTAATTGAGCTATCTGTTTTAGAGCTTCTGTTTTTTGATTTGGTGGTAGGTTTGGCATTCCTCTTTTACTGGTAAGGTGTGGAAATGAAACCTGTAGCCTTGGTCTATAGTTTGCAAAATCCACTTGTCTCTTGTGATATAGTGCCAATTTTTTTAAAATAAGGCTAACTTTCCGCCTAAGGGTGCTGCTATTTGTTCCCTGGTAGGCGGTGTCAGAGCCAAGTCACTGTGATTGTCCTGTTGCAGTGGCAGTGGTTGTGTCTGTGCCTCGTTGGTTATTGCCTTGCCACTGGCGTCCTCTGTAGGCACCTCCTCTGGATTGATTTCTGCATCTGGAATGTCTATTCCTGCCTCTCTGAGATTTAGAGGAGTCTGGAAAGGACCAATTTTTGGAAGGCCAGTTCCTGCTAAACCTTGGGGGCTGAACCTGTAAGAAATCTTTAACTGTTTGTACAGATTTTGCCTTCTCTTCCATTTTCTTCATTACTTACTGGGCAGGAGAACCAAATAGACTGACCCTATCCATAGGAGCATCTAATAGTTTTGCTTTAACATGATCCGGCAAGACCTGTTCTTTCAACCATGCATGCCTTCTTATAACTGTGCCAGTCATGGCTGATCTAAATGAAGCCTCCAGTGCATCATAGCCACATTTTAAAGAATGGTTACTAACCTGCTGAATGTTATTCACCATTTCTAAAACATATTTCTTATCTAAGGAATCATCAGAGGACAGTTTCTTAGTTAACTGATCAAGCATAAACTCTTGGTATTGGATCATATGAAACTGACAGTTCAAAGCTCTAGCTGAGAGAGTAGCAGAGGTGTATACTTTTTTACCCCATCTGTCTAGGTAGTAATCTCTGGATCTGACCGACCGGCACTTGCGAACAGCTTCTGCTTCGGGCGCCACGCGGCAAGAAAGACTGAGGAAAATGGCGTCGGCTGATGCCTTTATACCCGAAGACCGGCAGAGATGACGTCGGGTGAAGTGCGACACCAGCCGAGGCCAGACCCAGACTTTGGAATCCGGCCGACCGAAGGGCTGCCTGACGACAGGACAACCCATTTGTTAGGACTGCAGATGCATCCTTGAAGGACATCAGGCTACCCATCTATGTCGAGCAAAGTTCTTCATTAGCACTCTTCAAGAAAAATCTTGATGACTGAATGGGAAATAGGAAATACACCCCGGGGATCACTTCTGCGTCTCTGCTCGACAGTGGCACAGGAAAATAACTTTCTTGGGTGGTGTAAGCCATGAAACCTTGTTGGCTAGGCTTATGTAGGCCCTTGGGCTGATAGCCTAGTACCTATCTATGAACCTATGAACCTCAGAGGGCAGCCCTATAACTGTAGAAGATGTGTTGATCCCCATTCATAAGTGGCTGCAGGTTCAACACCAGGAGGTCTGGGGAAAAAAGATGAGCAGTGTGAAGAGTCAAATTTGGCCACAGTGGAATTAACGGTCAGTGGCTGAGACAAAACTGGAACTGGCCAGATACCTAAAGACTCCTTAACAACTTTCTTCTTCTTGCAGATGGGGGAAAGAAGAACTGCAGAAACTGCTAACTGCTCCACAGGTCCAGTCACAAAGGAAGATGACTAAGAACTAACACGACTTCCCTGCTTAGTCTAGCCGAAGCATATCGGCATCAAACGGGTATGGAAATTAAAGCAGAAGTAGATAAAAATTAGGCAGCAATTGAATGTGCCAAAAAACAAAAGAAAGAATATAAGGCGAAGGATCAGATCAGAAGGCAAGAAATGTGGAAAGTACATAAACATAGTTGCAAGTACAGAAAACTCTTGGAACAACCTCATGCTGATCAGGATCAAACACAGGAATGGTTAAAAAGAGGCGAATTCAAACCAAAAGACAAAAGGTTAATATTGGCCGCTCTAGACAGTGGACTATGTACAGGCTGGTTTACAAAGTCCACTGAACATGTGGGAGAAACAGACAAATATGTTTTGTAAAACAGATTTGGAAATAGTCGCACGCCTCATTGCTGGTTGTGACATACTAATAGCAGAAAGGCATAACAATGTGGCAAGACTGTTGCACTGGGGATTGTGCAAACATATTGCTGAAGTAGCTGAAAAACACTGGAAGCATGAGCCAAAAAGCATCATAGAAAATGATGGTCTACATTACATGGGATCACCCATTACCAACAGTTCAAAAGACAGATACGAGAAAACCAGATATAGTGGTCCATGAAAATAAGACAAAAATAGCATTGATCATTGAAATCGTTACACCCAGTGACTAGTGTCTTGTGTACAGAGAGACACAAAGTCATAAGATATCAGGATTTGCAGGCAGAAACAACAGCAATATGCAAGAAAGATACGCAGACAGTTCCAATAGTAGTAGGAGCAATGGGTATTATAATGAAGAATCTACAATCATGTTTAGATATGTTACCAATATGTGTAACTCCGTGTGAATTACAGGAGGAGTCATTTCTGGGCACACTGCATGTGCTGCAAAGACCACTACTGGCTAACATCAAAGATTGAAACAATACTAATTTCATGAACTTTAACATTACTTTGACTTAGGAATGGGGGCATTTCTGTCATGGTATTAGAAACCCAAAGGACTTGGAGAAATTAAAAAAAAAAAGGGGTGAGAAGCCTCAAAGATGGTTAGCATAACCTGTAAGAGTCGCTACATTCATTACCAGATAAAAAGGTGGTTTTGAGGTTAAAAAAACATCAGGTGCTGCCCTTAACATGCAAATTCTATGCCAGAATAGTAGAAAAAGTTCAAACTACACATTTAATCATGATATGTTTCCACAAGCATTCACAGTAATAAAATCCACTGGTACAGAAGGGCAGTCCAAACAAAATAGATTTCCTAATGCAAATAATATAAGTTTCACAGAAAAAAGCATTTAGCAGTTGTTTTCCTCAGAAAAATAAAAGTGGAAGGTTTACCACAGAATGAGAGTTATCTGCCTAGCCCTGAAGGCTCATTCTGAATCTTTTTGCACAATGCCTTTTATATGGAGCTCAGCCTGAGCTCCTTGCAGTTAATGAGCATGGAAAGTGACCTTTAGCTTTGAAAACCTGGCCAGAATAGATTAGGCTACTGCAACAGTGATCTAACGTTGATCATATGTTAATGCAAAATACAACCAAAAAGTAGGATATCAATCAAAAATAGAAACAATATTTCATATGGTGCACAGTAACGAAAACGAGTAATAGTAATTGCATTGTACATATATACAGATGCGAGAAGTAACACCACTGCAGCAAAGGTATGAAAACAAGTCAGACATGGTTTATGTTACACCATGATTGTATTACCTTTTTTTTTTTTTTTTTACACCTTTACTGAATTATCACTTGTGACATAGGCAAATTTACATTTATACAAAGTAATCAAATTGTACTAGATTAACATTAGCAAACTTTATACTTCACATATATTGCTATACATCATATAAAGTACAGTTTTGTACCTACCATAAATGTAGATGTCCGAGAGGTATGCATCTGCAGTCCTAACAAATGGGTTGTCCTGGCCTCAGGCAGCCCTTTGGTCGGCCAGATTCCAAAGACTGGGTCTGGCCTCGGCTGATGTCGCACTTCACCCGACGTCATAGCTGCAGTTCAGTGGGTATAAAGGCATCAGCCGACGCCATTTTCCTCAGTGTTTCTTGCCCCAGATGCCAGGTGCCCTCTAGGAAGGCTAAATTTGGATAAATGCAAATGTTTCCAAACAATAGAGAGCAAATAGAAATAAACATGTATATACATATATACAAACAAATACACCATAATAGATTCCCTCAGCTAGCTACAAGATGGGCAAATACCCTAGGAGTACCACAGAGGGGAAGGAGGGTGGGTAATCCTGACTGCAGATGCATACCTCTCGGACATCTACATTTATGGTAGGTACAAAACTGTACTATGTCCTTCAAGGATGCATCTGCAGTTCTAACAAATGGGTAGAATACCATAGCCAAACTGGGGGAGGAGGCAGTAAGGAGGCACTAGGAGTTTATGGTGTAGTTAAGATCCCTTGCAAAACAGCAGTGGCAAAACCTGCTCGGGATCTGGAGTATAAAGGAAGATTATAATGCTTGGCAAATGTATGCACGGAGCTCCAAGTAGCAGCCTCTAAAATGTCTTTGGTAGCCACTCCTCGTAAGAAAGCTGTAGTAGTGGCTGTAGCCCTTGTGGAGTGAGGTCTGATGTTTTCTGGAGTTGCCTTTCCATGAAAAGAGTAACAAAATCTAATGCAATTTCCTATCCATTTTGATATTGTTTGTTTTGAAATTGCTTTTCCTTCCATTCCTGTTGCATATGCTACCAGAAGCTGGTCAGTTTTTCTATTATTCTTGGTTCTGTCCAGGTAGTAGCGCAATTGTCTGTGTACATCCAAGGTATGCAGCAGTCTTTCCCCCCTGTTCTGTGGGTTGGGGAAGAATGTTGGTAGGTGTATTGCTTGGTTTAATGATACCCTGGAGACCACTTTTGGCATAAAAGTAGGATTAGTTCTCATGGACACTCTATCCTGATGGAAGATTAGGAAGGGCTGTACTGCCATTAATGCCTGTAATTCAGAAACCCTTCTAGCTGAAGTGATTGCAAGCAGGAATGCAGTCTTCCAAGATAAGTACTGTAATTCTGCTGTTGCTGCTGGTTCAAAAGGGGGAAGTGTCAACTTTTCTAACACAAAGTTCAAGTCCCATGTAGGCAATGGTGGTTTCCTTGGTGGCTTTACATTTTTAATTCCTCTGAGAAACTGCCTGAGTAGAGGTTGAGAGAAGACTGGAGGATCCATGTTGTATTCTGCTGAAATTGATGATGCATGAATCTTAATGGAGGAGTAAGATAGACCATTGTGGAAAAGCTCTGCTAAGTATTCCAGGATGTTAGCTATGTTTGCCAATTTTGCATCCACTCCTTTTGTTGCACTCCAAATGAGATATCTTTTCCATTTTGCTGAATAAGTTTTCCTTGTTGAGGGTCTGCGAGCCTCCAAGATAATGTCTTTAACCCTTTGAGATAAATCAGGGTTATTTTTCCTTATGTAATGTTCCAAGCAGCTAACTGCAGAGTTTTCAAGTTTGGATGCAGGATTCTGAAGTTGTTCTGTGTTAGCAGTAGAGGTAGTAGGGGTAGAGGCCATGCGTGTTCCCGGGACATACTCCTCAGTAGCGGGTACCAACGTTGCCTCAGCCAATCTGGAGCTATCAAGATGATCCTCGGGTGTTCTTCTTTGATCTTCAGTAGCACTTTGTGCATCAAAGGAAGAGGTGGGAATGCATATGCTGTCAGGTTTTCCCAACTGAAGGATAGGGAGTCCACCTTCCAAGCAAGTGGGTGGTATGTCCTTGTGCAGAATTTTTTCAATTGGTGGTTGTGTGGGGATGCAAACAGGTCTATTTCTGGCAGCCCCCATTTCCCTGTGATGGTTTTGAAGATGTCTGGATGGAGCATTCATTCGTGGGCATCCGTGGTGGTTCTGCTTAAGTTGTCTGCTAGTATATTTTCTTTTCCTGGCACGAATATGGCTTGGAGCTGAATGTTGAGGCTCAGGGCCACATTCCAGAGGTCCATTGCCATCCGGCATAGAGGATATGAATGTGTTCCTCCCTGTTTGTTGATATACCACATAACTGTGGTGTTGTCCGTCCTCATCAGCAAATGACCCTGTTGAAGAAATGGTCTGAATGTCTGAATTGCCTGTTTTACTGCCAGCATTTCTTTTTGATTTATGTGTAGGTTCATCTGGTCTTGAGTCCATAAGCCTTGTATGCACTTGTCCACCATGTGTGCCCCCCAACCGAGGTCTGAGGCATCCGTGGTGATAGTCCGGCTTGGGTGAGGCCTGTGGAAGGGCAGTCCTTTGTTCAATTGACAGGCCTGGGCCCACCACTAGAATTCTTGCTTCAGGCATGGAATTATTGGAATTTGGGTTTCTAGGCTGTGCTTGTGCTGAGACCATAAATTCCTCAGGTACCATTGCAACTTCCTCATATGTAGTCTGGCATGTGGAATTAATATTATGCAGGATGCCATGTAACCCAGGGCTTGCAGGATTTTCCTTGCTGTAAGCTGGTTCTGTGTTGTTAATGCCATGAAATAGAGTGGTAGCTGCTTCTGTTTTTCTGCTGTGAGGAATGCCATCTGGTTTAATGTGTCCAGTTCTGCACCCAGGAAGGTTATCCTTTGGGATGGTATCAGCCTTGACTTTTTTGTATTGACTGTGTATCCCAGGGCTTGTAGCAGGTGAATAACCTTTTTCAAATCTTTTGTTAGTTTGTCTTTGCTGTCCGCTTGTAACAGGCAGTCGTCCAGGTATGGATAAATTTGAATTCCCTGAAGCCTGCAATGAGCAATTACTGATGCCAGGCATTTCGTAAATACTCTGGGCGCAGTAGATAAGCCAAAAGGTAATGCTGAGAATTGATAATGCTCTGATCCTGCAAGAAATCTGAGGTATCTTCTGCAATTTGGTCGTATGGGGACGTGCAGGTATGCCTCCTTGAGATCCAGAGTCACCAGCCAAGACTCCTTGCCCAGCATGGGAAGAAGTTGCTGTAGGGTCAGCATTTTGTATTTTGGAACAATGAGATATGTGTTTAGAGCGGACAGGTCGAGGATAGGTCTCCACTGGTTTTCCTTTCTTGGTACTAGGAACAGCCTTGAATAAAATCCTTGTCCTTGTTCCATAGGTGGTACCTTTTCTATAGCTTTCATCCTTAGTAAGTGGTCTATTTGCTGTAGAGCGTTTGTCCTTTGGTTTGGAGGTAGGTTTGGCATTCCTCTCTTCCTTGGAAGAGTATGGAAGTGAAACCTGTAGCCTTTGTCTATTGTCTGTAAAATCCATTTGTCTCCTGTAATGTAATGCCAATTTACTGAAAATAAGGCTAATTTTCCACCTAAGGGTGCTGCCAGTTGTTCCCTGGTAGGCGGTTTCAGAGCCAAGTCACTGTGATTGTCCTGTAGAAGTGGTAGTGGCTGGATCTGTGGCAGTAGTTCTCTGGCTGTTAGGCTGCCACTGACGTCCCCTGTAGGCACCTCTGGATTGACCTCTGCCCCTAGGGCGTCTATTTCTGCTTCTTTGTGCTCTGGTGGTGTCTGGAAAGGACCAATTCTTGGAAGGCCAGTTCCTACTAAACCTCGGAGGCTGGACCTGTAAGAAATCCTTGACTGTCTGGACAGATTTAGCTTTTTCTTCCACCTTCTTCAACACTTGCTGTGCAGGGGAACCAAACAAACTGTGCTTTTCCATGGTTGCATCCAGGAGCTTTGACTTTACATGGTCTGGTAAGGATTGCTCTTTTAACCATGCATGCCTTCTGATCACTGTACCAGTCATAGCTGATCTAAAGGAAGCCTCCAGTGCATCATAGCCGCATTTTAAGGAATGATTACTGACCTGCTGAGTGTTATGCACCAAATCCTGAAGGGACTTACGGTCTAAAGGTTCAGGCGAGGACAGTTTTTTAGTAAGCTGATCTAACAGAAATTCCTGATACTGAATCATGTGGAATTGACAGTTTAAGGCCCTAGCCAAAAGAGTAGCAGAAGTATAAACTTTTTTACCCCATCTCTCCAATGCCCTAGAGTCTCTTTCAGAGGGGAGGGTTTTTTTGGCAGAGGCAACTGCTACAGCTTTGGGGCCCTGTGAAATAGTTTCAGGATCTGCAATAGGAGCCTTATACAAATGATAATGTGTGTCCGGAACCCTGTAGTATCTGTCGGGCTTAGCAGGGGCCGGAGGCAGTGAGTCAGGGGCAGTACAAGCATCATTAAATGCATCATCCACAACTGTAAGTACTGGAGGAATAGCTAAAGGCCTATGCTGGGGTAAATGTAAAAAGGTCCTAAGCCTTTTTCTAGAGTCTGAAAAATCCTGGCCCAGCCATTGAAATTGTTCCCTCATAGCATGCAAGGTTTCCCCAAAAGAAAATTCCTCAGGAGGAGAGGCAGAAGGAATGGAATCCTCTGCATCAGAGTCCTCATATGGAGAATAAGGGCCCTCTGGAGGATTTGTATTTTCTGAGTCGTCAGAGGAATAATCTGAAGAAACTGGCTCAGGGGGCTCTGCTCTAAGCCTCTTCTCTGGAGGTGGGTGAGAGGCCCTGTCAGGGTGAGACTGGGTTCCCCTGATCAAAGAAATGAGATCCTCTGCTAGACTAAGCATTTGAGTACTAGAGCTAGGCCTGTGGTAGGGGGCTTTAGCAGACACGGCCTTTGTAGATTTAGCTGCTTTAGCCCTGGCAAAAGCCTTAATTGACATGGATGCAGGGGGCCTAGCAGCTCCACGTGCAGGATTAGATACATCTAAGGGGATAGTATCCGATAAATCTTGAGAAACTGTAAGAGCAGGTGGATTTTCAGTAGCAGATTCAGCCATGCTGGAAGAGGCCTCGGTAGAAGGAGGCATGCTTTCGGCCGAAGGAAGAACCGCGGACTCGGCTTCGGCCGAGACACTCGCGGTTGGCTTAACCACAGTTTCGGCCGAAACGGCGGACCGCGAGTGTCGGTCCTTTTCCTTACGCTTTTTAGCTAAATGAGAAGTCGGAGTCTCCGACGGCATGATATAAGCAAAAGCGGAGCCGAAAAACTCCTCAGCAAACTCCGACCGACGCCTAAGTGTTCGTCGGTTGAAGGAAGCACAGGCTAAACAAGCTGCTACGTCGTGGAAGGTAGGCAGTAAGAGTGGAAATCTTTATGAGGTATTTGTTTCCCACAAGTTAAACAGTTATTCACTTTTTCTGACATCAGCTGAGGCAAGAAAGAGTCTCCAACGGGGTACTTGGCTTTATAGAAGTCTTCGGTAGTAGCAATCTCTGGTTCTGACCGACCGGCACTTGCGAACAGCTTCTGCTTCGGGCGCCACGCGGCAAGAAAGACTGAGGAAAATGGCGTCGGCTGATGCCTTTATACCCGCTGAACTGCAGCTATGACGTCGGGTGAAGTGCGACATCAGCCGAGGCCAGACCCAGACTTTGGAATCCGGCCGACCGAAGGGCTGCCTGAGGCCAGGACAACCCATTTGTTAGGACTGCAGATGCATCCTTGAAGGACATCCTAAGTAACACTACATAAATTATTCAGTTCCTGCCCCTTTTTGTAAGCAAGAAACATTTTTATTAAACCATCACTTACGAGATAAGCAATAATACATTTATATAAATGAAAATGAAACACACAGACACAGTTCTAGTTGCAAACATTTTACATCACAAACCATACTGTCACACCCCCAGTTGCAAACATTACACATCACTTTTAATTTACCCAATAACTTTCAGTCAAACATTATATAGTTCATTTAGGTACTGAATTCTTTTAAACCTCATTCCTCCCCTGAATGTATTGTTCCCACAATTCCCATTTTTTCTATGTAGTTTGCTCATACCCTTTTCTAAAGATCTCAGTTCCAGTTGTTTTATCTCGGTTACTACATTCACTACTTCTAACATAGTTGGTTTAGATTTTGATTTCCATTTTCTAGCAATTGAGGCAGCCACCATAATTAGACACAGCAAGGCCTTACCACGTCTAGGCAATTCCGATTCTGTTATCACAGCTCAGAAAACTCATCTCTCTCTTCACACCAATCTACCCATGCAGCATCTCCGACAGTGCATCCCACAGGGTATCCTTAAAGTCCACCAACCCACCGTACTCCCAGAAAATATGCTCCCAACTACCTCTTTCTTCCCCGTCACACCTCCAACATTTGCTGTCTACCTGACGAAAAATATTTTGGAGTCTATTTGGGGTATAAAAATCTCTATATAAACATTTCCAAGCAAAAATCCAAAATCTTCAGGATTTTGTTGCATATTTAGGAGACATACAGATATCCTCCAATTGTTTCTTTGTGTATTACTTATTCAATCTCTCTTCCAAATCCTTTCTAACCTCCTCTGATTGATTTGTTACTTATCATGCAATATTTTATATGCTCTACTAATTATTCCTTTTTTAATGGCAGCTTCTGTTCTAGACTCTACTATAAACTCTGCCAGTGCTGGTCTTTTGTTTAGGACCACCTCCCATTTCTTTCTCTTTGCCCATACTCTGATGTCAATCCTTGATAGTGAAGGCAAACTCTAACCTGCAGCCTCTTCCCATTCTATTAGACTGTATTACTTGTTTATCCAGTGTCTGTGAAGCAGGTGCAGATGTGAGAATTCAGGGGGTGCTGATTTAGTTTATATTTGAAGCCCTTTCTATTAGTTTTATTTCTGATGTCAGTAGGGAGTTGATTTCATATGCTTTTTCACTGGTTTCCTTTCCAAATAGTAGTCTTAAGAATACTGAATCCAAATGTTAGCCTCTTGACTTACATCCATTCCTTAAATGCCAGAACATTTTGAGTTGGGGGACAATATAAAAGAGTAAAAAAATTGAACAGAACAGTACTAAAAAACTTATTTGTTCAGGCTTATATCGGAAGCCGTTTAAATAGTTCACAATGGTGGATGAAGGTACCAGCTAAGAATGAAAACTGGTGATTTTTTTTTCATTTATTTACAATGGAAGGTTACAAGAGGTAGATCACACTCTTATTTTGGGATCAATAAGTTTCTTGCTATTGCTCATCATGCACTTGATAAAAGCAAATTTGAGATTTTATAAGTTTATATCGACCAATAATTTAATAACATATTAATTCAGTTTGTTGTGTAATGGTTAGGAGAGGATCCAGTGTGAGCCCTAAATATATCTAATGGTCCACTATGGGCAGTTAGTTATCCTTCATTGGTCTGACTGTGAGATGGGTATGGTTTACTACTACCTGCTGTATACCAAGTAGCATTAGTTCCCAATTTAGATTGGTTAATGATAAGCTGATCAAAAATGGTCCATGACGCTAGTTGTTTGAAGTTATGTTGTACTATATATGAGAGATTAGTGAAGGATCTGTAAGAATGCAGAGCAAGTATGCAGTCAGCTTATAAAACCAGAAGGGAGATCATTTGTCAGATTATTGAGAGAGAGAGAGAGAGAGAGAGAGAATCGAACAGGCCCTTGAAAGTACAACTGTGTACACTTACCATAAATGTAGATGTTTGAGTGTATTCACTGTTGCAGTCATCACCTATGGGTTATCCCTGCTGTGGTAGCCCTCGGTCGGCCTGAATACCAGAGTCATGTTTTTGTGCAGCGGCTGCCGTCGCCTGTATTCTGACGTCAGGTTGTCAGTGCTATAAAGCAAGGCAGCCTACGACATTACATCAGTTTTTCTTGCCCTAACCCATCAGAAGCACAAGGGAAGAGAGAGAGAAACGTGGTCCTGGTGGCTAAAAGCCACCTTGGGAAGCTTGTGTCCCCCTAGGGGAAGATGTTAAATGGAGGATGGAGGGAGGGAAACCAAGACTGCAACAGTGAATACACTCGAACATCTACATTTATTAAGTGTACACAACTGTACTATGTTCTTCGTGTTTCACTGTTGCAGTCAATATCTATGAGAGGATTAGCAAAGCTGAGGTAAAGGGTGGAAGAATAGGTGGTGTCTTAGGTATGGGTCAGGAGGCCCTGCAGAATTGCAGAGGCAAACCCTGCCCTAGACTTAGAAAAGTGAGGTAGGTGGTAATGCTTTGTAAAGGTATGGAAAGAGGTCCAGGTGGCCGCTTCTAAGATGTCCCTGGTAGGTACTCCTCTGAAGAAGGCAGTGAAAGTGGAGGTTGCCCTAGTGGAGTGCGCAAGGATGGGCTTAGGGATGGGTTTCCCATGTAGTCTGTAGCAAAATGGATACAGTGTGAAATCCATTTGGAAATAGTTTGTTTGGAGATGGGCTTCCCCTCTGCCCCTGGGGCAAAGCTTACAAGAAGCTGGTCTGTTTTTCTGAATGGCTTAGTACAGTCCAGATAGTATCTGAGTTGTCTGTGAACGTCTAGTGAGTGTATAATTCTTTCCCCCTTGTTTTGAGGGTAAGGAAACAAGGTGGAAAGGTGTATGGCCTGGTTAAGGGTCACATCAGATACCACCTTGGGCATAAAAAAGAAGTTATGTACCTACCATAATGTTCCATGTTAGTTGTCTTCTTCTCGCCTTCTTTCTTGCTGGTTGGGTTCGGAGCTGATCCTCGGCTCCGACTTGGCCATCTTCAAAAGCTCGAGAGCTGCTTACTGGCTCGAAGCCCCCCCTATATCCCATGATGCCTGGCGCTAGATACCCAGATCTCATTTGGTAAATCTAACTGCAGACATAATAATAAAGGAATCCTATCCTAGAATGCATAAATCCTACTGGAGAGACTACTAAGCAGAAGGAAATAACCAGAGAAGACTCAGCCAGTGCAAAATCAAGAAGAACTCTTCTCGGTCCACTAGGATAGGGGGATGGAGGGTGGGACGCAAAAAATAAGGCAAGAAGAAGACAACTAACATGGAACGTTATGGTAGATACATAACTTCTTTATGTTAAGTTGTCTATCTCGCCTTCATTCTTGCTGGTTGGGACAGAGTCCCTAGCACCTAAAATCCTGGGTGGCTCATTGAAAAAGACTCTTCAGAACAGTGGAACCAAAATCAGCTCTGCTCCTGGAAACCAAATCCAACTTGTAATGCAAAATGAAAGTATGTGGGTTGGCCCATGTAGCTGCAGCACAAATAGATTCCATGGGCAACCTAGCCTGAAAAGCCACCGAAGTGGCTAAAGCTCTGGCGGAGTGACCTTTTGGTTTGACTGGTAATTCTTTATTCCTGAGTTGGTATATGAATGTGATGATAGAAGACAACCACCTGGATAAGGTTACCTTGGAGACCAGAAGACCTTCTTTATCTACTGCATAAGACAGGAAAAGTTGATCTGATTTTCTAATGTCTTTGGTTCTATGTAAATAAAAGCGTAGTTACCTGTGAACATCTAACTGATGCAACTTATACTCCGCCCTGTTGGAGTGGTTAGGGAAAAACACAGGAAAGTCTATGGACTGATTCAAGTTACTCTATGAACAGACCTTAGGAAGGAAGGAAGGATTAGTCCTAAGAGCAACCCTGTCATTGTGGAACACGAGGTATGGGGGACGGATAGAAAGAGCCTGTAGTTCCGAAACTCTTTTGGCTGAAGTAATAGCTACCAGAAAAAGGGTTTTCCAAGATAAGAACTTCAGTGAACAAGAAGCTGCAGGTTCGAAAGGGGGCAAAATTAGCGAAGCTAAAATCAAATTTAGATCCCACTGTGGTGGAGGATCTCTCACTGGGGGCCTGAGCAGAGTGGTTCCTTTGAGAAAGGCTTTACAAAGCTTATGGGACATGATATTATTTTCCGACAGGCCAATGTGAAAATCTGAAATTGCCGCTAACTGAACTCTAATTGTAGTGGAAGCGGACCCAGCATGGAAGAGCTCTGTGAGAAATTCCAAAATGGAGTGTACGGGGGCTGAAAAGGGGTCTATACTTTTTGCCTCTGCCCAGGAAGAAAAACATTTCCACTTACTAGCGTAAGCTTTTCTGGTTGTAGACTTGTGTGATGACAAAAGGATTTCGCGCACAGAGGGAGAGATATCTGGGAGCCTGGCTAAGGTTGGAAGTGGAGCAACCAAGCTGTGAGCAGGAGAGAGTGCAGGGATTGGTGCAGCCCGCCTGACCGATGAATCAGGAGGTCTGGAACTAGGTCCAGAGTCCAAGGCTGTTCGAGAAGACAGCGATGCAGGAACGGAAACCATATTTGTCAAGGCCAGTAAGGAGCAATGAGGATCATTTTGCAACCCAAAACGGTAGCCTTCTGAATTAGCTTCGGTATGAGGGGGAAAGGAGGGAATGCATAAAGAAGCCCCTGGGGCCAATCGTGGACCAGAGCGTCTCTGGGGGAATGCCCGGGAAGTGGAAGGAGACAGAAGAAATTGCTGCACTTGCTGTTGAAGGGAGTTGGAAAAAGGTCGCAGCAAGGTTGGCCTCATTTGCGGAAGATTTGGTCCGCAACTACCTGGTTCAGAGACCACTCACGAGGCATGAGAATTGCTCTGCTCAGTCTGTCAGCTATGACGTTGGACCTCCCAGGGATGTGCGTTGCAATCAGAAACCGTAGGGAAGAGATCGCCCACTGCCAGAGTCTGAGTGCTTCTCGACATAGGGGTAGGACCTAGTTCCGCCCTGCTTGTTGATGTACCACACTACGGACATATTGTCCGTTTGAACTGCAATGGTCCCGGTAGGAAGAGAGTCCTGAAGAGCCTGCAACACTAAGAGCACGGCCCTCATCTCCAAGACATTTATGTGCAGATGATACTCGTGAGGTTGCCAGGTGCCTTGGACTGTTCTGCCCTGATAATGCCCCCCCACCCGATCAGGGAGGCGTCCGTGATCACTGTAGCCACTGGAGGGGGAAGAACAAATGGTCTGCCGTGGAGCACTGATGTGGAGACCATCCACCACGCAAGATGCTTCTTGCATGCCTGAGTGATCATAATCATGTAAGACATAGGAAGTTGCTGGAAGGACCATTGGGTGAAAAGAAGCCACTGGAGAATCCTCATGTGAAACCGAGCTAGAGGGACAAGTACGATCGCTACTGCCATGAGACCTAGCGTTTGACGGACAAACCTGGCTTGAATCCTTCTGCATGCTAATAAAACCTTGACATGCTGATAAATCACTAACACCCTGTCTGGTGGGAGGCTCGCTAACATGTCTTTGGTATTTAAATTTGTGCCTATAAAGGTGATAGATTGACAGGGCGACAATGCAGACTTTTCAAAATTTATTGTGATACCTAGCCTGGAGCAAATGTTGATGGTGCAGTCACTGGCTCACAGAAGGTGATGTCTGGTGGTAGCAGTGAGGAGCCAGTCGTCGAGATATGGAAACACCTGGAATCCTTGCCGTCTCAGGTGAGCGGTAACTACTGCCATGCATTTGGTAAACACCCTGGGGGCTGTGGTGAGACCAAAGGACAGAGTTCTGAACTGATGATGGCTGGCTCCCAGCCGGAAGCAAAGGAATCTTCGGGAGCATCTGTCCATTTTGATGTGGTAGTATGCATCCTGAAGATCTATGGAGCACATCCAATTGTCCTGACCCAGAAAGGGTAAAATGGACTGAAGTGTGAACATCCGGAACTTCATTCTTAGTACAGACTTACGAACAATCCAACACTGTTAGCAAGACAAACTCAGAAACGAACGAGAAAAGCCAAAAGTGCAATGCCACATCCACAGTCCTCGTAATAATTAAATTCAGTAGTTTTAATAACGTACAGTGAATTCCAATAACGTTCAGTAAGTTTAATACAACAAATAACGTTTTCGTCACTATATAATAGTAACTTCCTCAGAAAAGTTAAAAACTGCTAAATTCAGCTTTTTTAAAAAGCACCGCTAGAGAGGATAGGGTAAACATTCATCCTATCATAGTGGAGTTCTCATGGTAGCTAAATCAATTGCTATGGGAACTAATAATATCTAAATTCACTCCGACCTACTAGCTTAGTATTGTAGTATGTTAATTTAGGAATCAGTTATATGCATACTGTCTATATAATGTGTTGATACACAAAAAACATTTAAAATATATAAAAAATATATCTAAAAAATCTAAAAAACATAAAACTGTGTTTAAAGTTCACAAAATTAAGTAGTTATATATTTTACTCAACTAGCCTCAAAATTTACAGAATCGTCTCCATTTCAAAATACAAGAAATGTTACAATTTTCATTGAGGCCAGGGGAACAAAACGCGTTTAACACTAGTTGCCACTCCAATTCGCAACATTCAAGGAATACAGATGTAGGACCACCTCTAAAGTCAGGTGTAATCTGATCAATTGCAATAAAAGAAAAAGAATGATCTTGATTAATTTCTATATGTTTAGACAATGCGTTGTCGGCTTTCCCTTTCTTTATGGCATATAAGTGTTCTTGTATTCTGTTCCTAAACTTTCAATCGGTTTTACCGACGTAGAATGCAGGACACGTTTTACACTGTGCTAGATAGATTATGCTTTTAGAGTTGCAATCAAGTCTGTGGTGTATCAGATGTTTTTTACCATTAATCACAAACAAATTTGTTGGTTTAACACTGTGGCATTGGTTACATGTCCCACATTGAAAACAACCTAAAATCCTATGTTTAAATGTTGTCTTCTTAGTTTCTAAAAGGTTTTTTAAGTTAACCCCCCTCTTATAAATGACAGTGAAGGAGTGACCTAACTGTTCTAAAAGAGAACTGTCTCTACCTAGTAATTGCCAGTTTTTATACAAAATGAACTTGATATGTTTACTATCATTGTTGAAAACTGTCACAAAAGTTGGTCTTGATGTAACTAAAGGTGTAACTGAAGATGAGACAGTGTTTAGTAAGTTAGTGTCAGAGACATCAACTTCACTGTCTATACTAGTCTGTGATGAATCAATTGATGTACCTAGTAATTGGTCACTTGTGATTTCCTTGACGTGCAGTATAGGTTTATAAAAAACCTTTACTTCGTTTGTTTATGACTTCTAAAACTAGCTCATATACTAGTTTATGAGGGTACCCTCTATTTTTAAACATGTTCAATAAATTGTCACACTCTTTGATGAAATCTACTTCAAGTGAACATAGTCTAGCTACACGTACTAGTTGTCCCTTAATTATGGAACGTTTCTGTTTAAAAGGATGTGCACTTGAAAAATGAAGAAAAGAATTGCAATAAGTTGGTTTTCTGTAGACATTAGAATAAAGTCCTATTTTGTTTGAATGTTTAGACAATTTCACGTCTAAGTATTCGATGTTAATTGAATCAAATTTAGACGTGAATTTGAAAAAGGTGGTCGTGTTATTTAAGTATTCTAGAAATGCATTTGCTTCATCTAGACCTCCTTTAAAGATGATAAAGATATCGTCAAGAAATCTTGTGTAATAACTTACAAGGTTTCTTTTGTCAGATATGTCAAAAATGAAACTTTTCTCCCAGTAAGCAACAAAAATGTTTGCTAGACTGGCCCCGCAAGGAGAGCCCATTGCTACACCATGCTTTTGCAAGTAGAATTGGTTAGTAAAAGTAAAGTAGTTGTTAGTTAAAATAATGTCTATCAGTTCACCAACTAAGTCAATCTCATTTTCTAGTGCATTCTTCTCTTTTATCATCAAAGCTGACCATTCCACAGCTTCTAAATGTGGAATAGAGGTGTAGAGGTCTACAACGTCTATTATCAAGAAATTATCACAAGGGTCTAGTGTAATAAGGACCAAGAGTCTTTACAGACTTGTGGAATCAATTTGAGATATCTCTGCAAAATCAAATCCACTACTTTAGCACAGGGATAGGTTAAAGAACCTCTGCCATCAATCAAAGGTCTCATAGGTGGATTGGACAAGTTTTTGTGGATTTTAGGGATCCCAAACATAATAGGTAGTTTAGGAAATGGAATATTGATGTAGTTGAAAATATCAATATTAATTCTACCTTCTATAAAAAGGTCCCTAAAGTAACTTTTAACTCTAGACAGTGCAGCATTATATTCATTTAGTGAAGCTTTTACATAAACTGCACTGTCGTGTACAGTTTCCATCCTGTTATTATAGTCACTATAGTCCATAATGACCAGACCACCTCCTTTATCTGGTTTAATACATCTAACTGACTGAGATCTTAAAAACTCTAGAGCTTGGAGTTGTTCATGACTTATATTGTTAGTGACCTTTGTCTCCTTATGTAAAAAAGGGATGTGTCTGATGTCTAATTCGCACATATTTTCGAAGTTACGTAATAAAGGTTGGAGTGGCAGATTAAAAACACTAGCAATTTTGAAAGAAGTATTGTAAGAGTTATTGTTCCCTAATAAAAAAGTAAGGTTTAGTTTCCTTACAAAACATTTTAAATCAATAATAGTCCGAGCTAAGTTCATATTCTTGTTCGGGACAAATGTGTTTCCTTTAGCTAACAAGTCAATCAACAAAGGGTCAATGAAGATAGAAGAAAAATTGTAAATATTAAAGTCATCATTAGAATTTTTTGTATGACTGGTTTAGGGTCAGATTGTGATGACAAAACTTCAATTAACGTTTCTTCCTGTTCCAACCTTTGTTCCTCTGGTTTCGAGGAATATTGGAGTTGGATTTGTTCATAGTTTGTCCATCTTTGTGAAAAACCTGTTCATTACCAGCTCGGTTTGTTGATCTCTCAGTCTGCTGTGGATTTTTTCCTCCGCTAGTGTTGTCTCTATTGGCTTGTAGTCTTTCACTGCGTCTCACTGGTTCTATAGGTGGACACAAGTCAAAGTCATCACCCAAGTTGGAATTGTGAGAATTAGTATCAGGTAGTTTAAATGTCAATTTCTCATTATTCCAAACTTGCGTTAGTTTAGGTCTAGGGTAAGCTGAGCCATTAGAATAAGCCAAGCGGTCCCGGTTTAATTTCCTTATTTTGTTCCCTTTAAGTTTATCGATCATTTGATCATCAATACTCGAAAAAACCCTGACATAATCATACTTATATCTAGTAAAGTCATTGTCTGTTATAATATCAGTGTCTAAATTATTAACTTCTACTAAAAGTTCCTCTATTTGGACTGAATAGTGTTTGATCATTAACTCCATAAGTGTAAAACCAGAAGTATCGAAAAAATTCATCAATTCTTTATGGAATAGTGAATCTGGAACCAGACCAGTTGGAAACTGATAGTTTCTCAAGCCTTTTGGTACTAGCCTTTCCTTTAAGCATTGCTTGAAGTAAACTACTTCAAGTTGAAGTTTTTTTATTTTGACTAGTTTAAAGTCAAGAGTTTTTAGTTTCTCCATAATTGTTGGTCTACTTACAGTTTCTGGTAAAGTGTCACCGGCCGGCTGTTCCTGGTTCATTTGAAAACCTATTGTCAGGTTATCAAAGTTTTTGACCCACTCTATAAAATTAGGAGCACCGATAAGCCCTGTGTCACTGGTGATAGTTGCACCAGATTCTTGTTGGTTACCACGTCTTTGAATCTGGCCTGGCGGGATACTGTTGGTGCAATTTGTATCTCCATTCGCTTTACTGAATTGGTTGTCGGTAATAGTTGCACCCGATTCTTGCTGGTTACCACGTCTTGAAGTCTGGCCTGGCGGGATACTGTTGGTACGGTTTATGTCCTCATTATTAAAATTAAACCAGGACCGTATGGCTCAGCTTACCCTAGACCTAAACTAACTTAAGTTTGGAATAATGAGAAATTGACATTTAAACTACCTGATACTAATTCTCACAATTCCAACTTGGGTGATGACTTTGACTTATGTCTACCTATGGAACCAGTGAGACGCAGTGAAAGACTACAAGCCAATAGAGACAACACTAGCGGAGGAAAAAATCCACAGCAGACTGAGAGATCAACAAGCCGAGCTGGTAATGAACAGGTTTTTCACAAAGATGGACAAACTATGAACAAATCCAACTCCAATATTCCTCGAAACCAGAGGAACAAAGGTTGGACCAGGAAGAAACGTTAATTGAAGTTTTGTCATCACAATCTGACCCTAAACCAGTCATACAAAAAAATTCTAATGATAACTTTAATATTTACAATTTTTCTTCTATCTTCATTGACCCTTTGTTGATTGACTTGTTAGCTAAAGGAAACACATTTGTCCCGAACAAGAATATGAACTTAGCTCGGACTATTATTGATTTAAAATGTTTTGTAAGGAAACTAAACTTTACTTTTTTATTAGGGAACAATAACTCTTACAATACTTCTTTCAAGATTGCTAGTGTTTTTAATCCGCCACTCCACCCTTTATTACGTAACTTCGAAAATATGTGCGAATTAGACATCAGACACATCCCTGTTTTACATAAGGAGACAAAGGTCACTAACAATATAAGTCATGAACAACTCCAAGCTCTAGAGTTTTTAAGATCTCAGTCAGTTAGATGTATTAAACCAGATAAAGGAGGTGGTCTGGTCATTATGGACTATAGTGACTATAATAACAGGATGGAAACTGTACTCGACAGTGCAGTTTATGTAAAAGCTTCAGTAAATGAATATAATACTGCACTGTCTAGAGTTAAAAGTTACTTTAGGGACCTTTTTATAGAAGTTAGAATTAATATTGATATTTTCAACTACATCAATATTCCATTTCCTAAACTACCTATTATGTTTGGGATCCCTAAAATCCACAAAAACTTGTCCAATCCACCTATGAGACCTTTGATTGATGGCAGAGGTTCTTTAACCTATCCCTGTGCTAAAGTAGTGGATTTGATTTTGCAGAGATATCTCAAATTGATTCCACAAGTCTGTAAAGACTCTTGGTCCTTATTACACTAGACGCTTGTGATAATTTCTTGACAATAGACATTGTAGACCTCTACACCTCTATTCCACATTTAGAAGCTGTGGAATGGTCAGCTTTGCTGTTAAAAGAGAAGAATGCACTAGAAAATGAGATTGACTTAGTTGGTGAACTGACAGACATTATTTTAACTAACAACTACTTTACTTTTAATAACCAATTCTACTTGCAAAAGCATGGTGTAGCAATGGGCTCTCCTTGCGGGGCCAGTCTAGCAAACATTTTTGTTGCTTACTGGGAGAAAAGTTTCATTTTTGACATATCTGACAAAAGAAACCTTGTAAGTTATTACACAAGATTTCTTGACGATATCTTTTATCATCTTTAAAGGAGGTCTAGATGAAGCAAATGCATTTCTAGAATACTTAAATAACACGACCACCTTTTTCAAATTCACGTCTAAATTTGATTCAATTAACATTGAATACTTAGACGTGAAATTGTCTAAACATTCAAACAAAATAGGACTTTATTCTAATGTCTACAGAAAACCAACTTATTGCAATTCTTTTCTTCATTTTTCAAGTGCACATCCTTTCAAACAGAAACGTTCCATAATTAAGGGACAACTAGTACGTGTAGCTAGACTATGTTCACTTGAAGTAGATTTCATCAAAGAGTGTGACAATTTATTGAACATGTTTAAAAATAGAGGGTACCCTCATAAACTAGTATATGAGCTAGTTTTAGAAGTCAAAAACAAACGAAGTAAAGGTTTTTATAAACCTATACTGCACGTCAAGGAAATCACAAGTGACCAATTACTAGGTACATCAATTGATTCATCACAGACTAGTATAGACAGTGAAGTTGATGTCTCTGACACTAACTTACTAAACACTGTCTCATCTTCAGTTACACCTTTAGTTACATCAAGACCAAGTTTTGTGACAGTTTTCAACAATGATAGTAAACATATCAAGTTCATTTTGTATAAAAACTGGCAATTATTAGGTAGAGACAGTTCTCTTTTAGAACGGTTAGGTCACTCCTTCACTGTCATTTATAAGAGGGGGGTTAACTTAAAAAAACCTTTTAGAAACTAAGAAGACAACATTTAAACATAGGATTTTAGGTTTTTTTCAATGTGGGACATGTAACCAATGCCACAGTGTTAAACCAACAAATTTGTTTGTGATTAATGGTAAAAATCATCTGATACACCACAGACTTGATTGCAACTCTAGAAGCATAATCTATCTAGCACAGTGTAAAATGTGTCCTGCATTCTACGTCGGTAAAACCGACCGAAAGTTTAGGAACAGAATACAGGAACACTTATATGCCATAAAGAAAGGGAAAGTCGACAACGCATTGTCTAAACATATAGAAATTAATCAAGATCATTCTTTTTCTTTTATTGCAATTGATCAGATTACACCTGACTTTAGAGGTGGTCCTACATTTGTATTCCTTGAATGTTGCGAATTGGAGTGGCAACTAGTGTTAAACGCGTTTTGTTCCCCTGGCCTCAATGAAAATTGTAACATTTCTTGTATTTTGAAATGGAGACGATTCTGTAAATTTTGAGGCTAGTTGAGTAAAATATATAACTACGTAATTTTGTGAACTTTAAACACAGTTTTATGTTTTTTAGATTTTTT
The DNA here is from genome assembly GCF_019279795.1 of Protopterus annectens. Classification (NCBI taxonomy): domain Eukaryota; kingdom Metazoa; phylum Chordata; order Ceratodontiformes; family Protopteridae; genus Protopterus; species Protopterus annectens. Next base: position 687,116,986 of record NC_056733.1, read on the forward strand.
TAGATATATTTTTTATATATTTTAAATGTTTTTTGTGTATCAACACATTATATAGACAGTATGCATATAACTGATTCCTAAATTAACATACTACAATACTAAGGTAGTAGGTCGGAGTGAATTTAGATATTATTAGTTCCCATAGCAATTGATTTAGCTACCATGAGAACTCCACTATGATAGGATGAATGTTTACCCTATCCTCTCTAGCGGTACTTTTTAAAAAAGCTGAATTTAGCAGTTTTTAACTTTTCTGAGGAAGTTACTATTATATAGTGACGAAAACGTTTGTTGTATTAAACTTACTGAACGTTATTGGAATTCACTGTACGTTATTAAAACTACTGAATTTAATTATTACGAGGACTGTGGATGTGGCATTGCACTTTTATCTTTGTACAGACTTGTTTAGTCTGCTGAGATCCAAAATGGGTCTCCAGTTCCCTGTCTTTTTTGGTACTAAAAAGAACCTTGAGTAAATTCCGGATCTTTGTTGGTCTGCTGGGACTTGCTGGATGGCCCTTTTTCTTAGCAGTTTTGAGACTTCTTGCACTGCTTGGTCCCTAAGATTGGGTGGAACATCTGGAAGGGACTTGTTTGACCTTAAGGGGGTGCGAACGAAGGGAATTCTGTAGCCTCCAGATATGACTGACTGTACCCATTTGTCTTGTGTTATGTCTTGCCAGGCTCTTGGGTACAGTGATAATCTTTCCCCGACTGCCTTCAGAGGTGAGCAGCCGGGCAACCCTTCAGGGATGCTGGAAGAGCTTGTCAGAGAAAGATTTGCTGCTGCCCTGGTTTTGCGGACCCCCTCTGCCACGAGGGCAGTGTCTGTTATTGTTCCCTCCTTTGCCCCTGGAGGAAAACTCACCACGTGTGTCTGGCAAGGCTCCTTTTGATTTCCAGAACCACTTCTTTCCACTCTTCTGACCCTTAGGATATGGTCTGGAAGGAGTGGAAAAGCGGACTCCTACAGCAGAGAGAGCCTTGCCTTCCTGCTCACACCTGGTAAGGGTATCTTTTACCCATGATCCGAAGAGAGAGGAACCATCAAAAGGGGTGTTGGTGAAAGATGCTCTGAAAGGTTCCGCAAAGTTACATAGCCGCATCCAAGCATGCCTCCTTAGGGCCACGCCTGTGCCTGCAGCTCTACTTGCACCTTCGGCTGCAATACGAAATGAGCCTCATGGAGGAGTTTACCACTGAATTAAGAGTCGCCAGCTGGGAGGCTGCCTTAGCCTGGGCCCCCTCAGCTGATGGATCTTGGAGGGTATCTCCAAGCTCTTTCAGGACATCCCTTTGAAGACGGGTAAAGTGGCACAGGTAATTCAGGGACCGCATGGAAAAGGTCGCTGAAGAGAACATCCACTTCCCATATCTGTCCGTCCTCCTGGACTCCTTGTTAGGGGGATGGACAGATGAAGTTTCAGCCAACTCCTTCTTTGTGGCCGCTGCTACCACCATGGCATCAACGGGGACAACCTTGGTCAAGAACTGTTTGTCCTGCGGGGCAGTAATGAACTTGGCAGGTCTTCTAGGGGTCGGTATCAGTGGGTTGAAAGGCGGAGACACCCAGGAGGTGGGAGGTTGGGATCCAAACGCGTCCAGGAATACAGACTCATCCTCAGAAGGGCTTAAGGTAGTCCAGTTTCCCCTCTGCCTAAGCATCTCAAGGATGTCTGAGAAGAAGACATCCCCAGAGGGGGATCTTGGGGACCCTTTCCAACTCCTCTAAGTTAGTATCCGATGTGACAGACTCGGGGGGAGTCAACATGCTTACTCTTGCATTTCCTCTTGCGAGGTGGCTCCTCTGAATGATCAGGGGAGGCCTCGGAAGAGGAGGATACACCCAAAGGGGTGTCCTAGAGTGCTGGATCCCCACGCTTGGGGTCTGGAAGAGGGGCAGAGGCTGACGCAGGCACCCTAGGGGGAGGAGCCGATGGGGTCGATCGTGGGACTGACTCAGGGGCCAGTACACTCATCACCTCGAAGGCGTTCCTACACAGATGCAGAGAAGGCTCAGGCTCTGAAGAAACGGGAAGTCCTCCCCACACCAAGGGGGACGGCTCCGAGGCAGATGTGGGAGCCGAGCTCACCTGAGCCGAAGCACCGACAGGGAGAGCGGGGTCGGACAACGGTCTGATGCCACTCGCCCCCTCGGAGCAGATGAGGGAGTCTCGGCGCCCAGATCCCTCCAGGGAAGGTACCATGGAAGGGATCTGAGCCGACGACAGAACCGAAAGAGAGGGTATTGGCGCTGACGGTTCCACGACTCGAACCCCAACGAACTCCAGCTCCGAGCTCATAGGATGAGTCGGAGGAGGAATATCTACAGCTGTGGACGGAGCCGAGTCCTGATGAGGAGGGCTGGACAACATTTTGGCTAGGGCCTGCGATTTTAACAGCCTACTAACCACTCTTTCCAAGTCATGGTCCGAAAGTCTAGAGGACCGAGAAGAGTGGGATGATCGATGACTACGCTCAGATTGGAGCAGGGGTGACTTCGGAGCCGAACGTATTGACTCCAAAGAAGGATACCTGGATCTCTTTCGACTCTCAGCCAGCTCCGAAGACCGTGTCGGAGTCAACTGGGAGGGAGGGACATCGGTTCCAGCTGGAGCCGAGATGGATTTTGTGGCTTCTCCCAATGACAGCTCTGAACTGGGAGCTGACGGTTTAGGTGGCCTGGAAGATTTCACGGGCTGAGCCTTCGCCGGTGAATCTTGGGGTTTAAGCATACCCCTCAGGATCAATTTATTTTTGCGCTCCTGCAGGACTCTTGGACTGAAAGCATGGCAGATCGAGCAAAAGTCCTGCAGGTGCACAGCGCCCAGACAATAAACACAAGAAGTGTGACCATCTGTCAGAGACATCTTCTGACAGCATGAGTCACACTTCTTGAATCCGGACGGTTTTGGATCCTTGGATATCCTGGGGGAAAACCAAGAACAAGAACACACACAGATAGGTTAAAGTAACCAAACAGTAAAACTTAACACACTACAGTTACCACAACCCACTACAAGTACCACTACAACAAAAACTGCAGAAAACTATCACTAAACACCAACAGTGATTAATAGAAGAAATTCTTTTTTTGTTTTTTTTTTAAAAGGAGATAGAGAGAAAGGTTAACCTCTAACTTAAATGGAAAGAATCTTTCTGAGGAAAAGGGAGAGAAGGGGAGGAGGGGAAACTCTCTAACCTAAACAAGTTTCTTGGGGAAAGGTAACGGCTTATCTAAGGAAGAAACTAGCTACAATACAAAAGTCTAAACTAACGACTAATTCTACACTAACAATTACAGTTTTGACAAGAAAAATACAATAATAATAAAGCTTATACGACCTGAGCCAGTAGAACAACCTCGCATCAGAAGCGGCAAACGAGATCTGGGTATCTAGCGCCAGGCATCATGGGATATAGGGAGGGGCCTCGAGCCAGTAAGCAGTTCTCGAGCTTTTGAAGAAGGCCGAGTCGGAGCAGAGGATCGGCTCCGAACCCAACCAGCAAGAATGAAGGCGAGATAGACAACTTAACATGGAGGGGTTAGTCCTCAGGGAGACTCTGTCTGCATGGAAAATTATGAAGGGCTCCACAGCCATGAGACCTCGAAGTTCTGAGACCCTTCTGGCTCAGGTGATAGCTAGTAGGAAGGCAGTCTTCCAAAAGAGGTATTTCAATTCTGTTGAAGCGGCAGGTTCGAAATGAGGTAAGATTAGTTTCTCTAACACATAATTCAGGTCCCAGGTTGGCATTGAAGGCCTTCTGGGAGGCCTGATATTAGAAGCCCCTCTGAGGAATTGCTTAATCAAAGGATGAGAGAAGAGAGGTTGATCAGAATCATAATGGGGAGAGATGGCCGAGGCATGGATTTTAACAGAGGAGAAAGAGAGGCCACTATTGAGCAACTCTGCTAGGTAGTCCAGGATGAGAGGGATGGAAGGTTGGGAGCTACTGCCCCCTTTAGATTGTTTCCAGGAGCAGAATCTTTTCCATTTTCCTGCATATGATTTTCTTGTGCTGGGCCTTCTGGCCTCTGTGATGATGTCCAGGACTTGTTTGCTTAACAGGGACTCCTTGTTAGTTTTTAGTGTATAAGCCATGCTGAAACTTTGAGAGTCTGTAGGTCTGGGTGTAGTACCTTCCCCCCTCTCCTGGGTCAAGAGGTCTGACATCAGGGGAAGCAGCTTTGGGGACTGTAAGGTTAGACTGCGTAATAAGGGGTACCAATTCTGTCTGGGCCAATCTGGAGCAATAAGGATGGCCTTTGGTCTCTCCTCTCTTATTTTGATCAGAACCTTGGGAATATGGGGCAGAGGAGGGTTTGCGTACACAAAGAGGGAGCTCCAGGGGAAGGTCAAGGCATCCACCTTCCATGCTAGGAGGTGATACTCCCTGGTACAGAACTTGTGCAGCTGGTGGCTGAGGTGTGAGGCAAAGAGGTCCACTTCTGGGGTCCCCCACTCCTGGGTGATTTCCATAAAGATTTCTCTGTGGAACTGCCATTCATGGGGGTCCAGTAAGTTTCTGCTTAGGTGGTCCACCAGTGTGTTGTGGATCCCTGGTAAGTATTGGGCAATTAGGTGTAGCCCCATGGAGGTGCCTGTAAGCCAGAGACTCATGGCTAACCTGCACAGGGGGCAAGATTGGGTACCCCCCCTGCTTGTTGATGTACCACATTACTGTGGTGTTGTCTGTTTTTATAAGAACCCCTGGCCTGAGATGGGGCTGGAAGGAAGTCATACAGCCTTTTGCACTGCCATCATTTCTTCTTGGTTGATGTGCAAGTGAAGTTGCTGGGCATTCCAAAGGCCTTGGGTACACCTGCCTGTAAGGTGAGTGCCGCAAGCAATTTCTGAGGCGTCGGTGGTGATTGTCAGAACGGAAGGGCGGAGGATGAAGGGAAGCCCCTTGTTCATGGCACAGGCCTCTGCCCACCAGAGAAATTCGGCCCTTATACAAGGGATCAGAGGAAGAGTGGTCTCTAGGGATTGAGTACTGACACCAAAGGTTCTTTAAGTACCACTGAATTTTCTTATGTGAAGCCTGGCAAGAGGGATGAGAAGGATGCAAGATGCCATGTATCCCAGGGCTTGCAGGAGCTTCCTCGCAGTGAGGTGACTTCTGGAAGCAGCTGGGTGAAGTAGAGATGCAGGAGACTCTGCTTTTCTGAGGATAGGAAGGCCATTTGGGTTGCTGTGTCTAGCACAGCTCCCAGAAAAACAATTTTTTTGGTGGGGTTTTGCTTTGATTTTTTCTCGTTGATAAGGAACCCTAGGGAAGTTAGGAGTGATTTGACAAAGAGAAGGTCCTGGAGCAACTTTTCCTTGCAGTCTGCCTTAATGAGGCAGTCATCCAGGTAAGGGTAAATCTGCATATTTCTCTGTCTGCAGAATGCTATAGCCAGGGTCAAGCATTTGGTGAATACTCTGGGAGCAGTAGATAAACCAAAGGGAAGTGCAGAGAACTGAAAGTGCTGATAGCCTGCTCTGAAGCGCAGGAATGTTCCTCATGATTTCCTGATGGGGATGTGGAGGTAGGCATCTTTTAGGTCTAGTGTCACAAGCCAGGCATTTTGTGTGAGCATAGGCAGGAGCTGCTGCATGATTAGCCTTTTGAATTTGGGGACCACCAAGGAGGTGTTCAGTTTGGATAGATCCAGGATGGGGCACCAAGTGCCCTCTTTTGTGGGAGCAAGGAAAAATCTGGAGTAAAAATCTTTTCCTGTTTGATCTGGAGGGACAGGTTCTACTGCCCCTTGGAATATTACAGTTTGGACCTGTTTCAATGCCTCTGCCCACTGGTTTGGGGGGAGGTCTGAGTACCCTCTTGGAATAGGGAGTTCTCTGAAGGAGAATCTGTAGCCCTGAAAAATGATTTTTAAGACCCATTGGTCCTTGGTTATAGAGTCCCAATTGCCCTTGAAGAGGGTGAGCCTTCCTCCTAGTTTCTGATGAGTGAAAGGAGGGCAGGGGGGGAGGGAGAGTCACTGTGAGTGCTTGCCATAGAAGCTTGGCTTAGAACTCCTTGCCTTAGAGATGGAAGTGGTCCATTGTTTGCTTCTTTGCTGGCCCTGGGATAGGGGCCTGGATGGCCTGTCCCTACGGGGCTTACCTTGGCCCTGTCTGCTAGGTGCAGGGAAGGCCCATTGCTTAGAGGGAAAGTTCCTGATGAATCTGAGAGGTTGAACTTGAAAGAAATCTTTTACTGTTTGCATAGATTTTGCTTTGTCTTCCATCTTTTTAAGCACCTCTTTTGCTTTCTGCCCCACTTGACATGATCAGGGAGAAGTTGTTCTTTCAGCCATGCATGTCTTCTAATAGCAGATCCCATCACTGCTGCCCTGCTAGAGGCTTCTAGGGTGTCATATCCACATTGTAATCAGCGTCTGGCCACTTGACAAGCAAAGTATAGTAATTCTGCCAGCTCTTTTGAGTTGGCACCATCAGGAGAGGAAGCAATCTTCTGTTTTAATTGTTCCAAAGTGTGTTGTTGATATTTTAACATATGAAACTGACAATTGAGTGCTCTGATAGCTAAAGTTGCAGAGGTGTATCCTTTCTTACCCCATCTGTCCAGAGCTCTGGAGTCTTTGTCAGAAGGAAGAGGATTCTTGGCAGAACTAGTCTTAGCTCCTTTGGGTCCCTGTGTAATAACCTCACGGTCTGCAGCAGTATTCTTGTATAAGTATTTGTGAGAATCCGGTACTCTGTAGTACCTGTCAGGTTTAGCTGGGGCATGAGGCAGGGCATCAAGGGCTAAGCTGGATTCATGGAAGACATCATCCACCACTTCCAATATGGATGGGATGGCCAGGGGTCTGTGCTGGGGCAGGTCCAGAAACTCTCTAAGTCATTTCTTTGACTGTGGGAAGTCTTGAGATTCCCATTGAAAATGTTCCCTGAGGGAGAGAAGGGTTTCCCCCAAAGGAGAGGTCCTCTGGAGGGGAGGCAGAAGGGATGGATTCCTTTGCATCTGAATCCTCATAAACAGTTAAGGGATGCTGTTCCTCTTCAAAAGCAGAATAATCAGATTCCTCAGACTTTTGGTCTGTCATCATTTCTGGAGAAGGATGCCTGAGTACCTCGGATAAGGGAGATGAAATCCTCCGCCATTTTAAGTATTTGAGCTTGGGGTGGGGGAGCAGTAGCAAGATGGTGGCTAGAAGCAGATTTCCTAGGAGTGGCCTGGCTTATAGGCCTGAGAGAATCCGTTGGTCTCTGAGAAGTGGTAGTCGGAATCAAAGACGTTTTTTGTATGGAATCGGTAGTGCGAAAGGCCTCCTCAGAAGCTGGTGCCTGGGTCGTGGCTCTGGACTCGACCGAGGCAGAGACAGCCAAAGGCTCGGAAGACAAAGTGGATTTCTGCGGCATACCGTACACCAAAAGGGTCATGGCAGAGGCCTGCATAGAAAGCGGGTCGGGCATCAGGGGCTGCAAAAGCGCCTCACTGAATTCCAGAGAACTGACAACTTGCTTAGCAGTAGTATCATCGGAAGGCTTAGCCTTGAGTGGCCTGTCTCTATCTTTATCTCTACGTTTTTTCGGAATGTCGACAGACTGTTGGCTGACAGATAACATATCGGAATTCAAAGACGGAACAGGAAAAATAATTTCTACAAAAATTCGCTCTAGGGCGAATGGTTCTCACATTAAAGAGGGCACAGAACCGGCAATGAGGGACATCATGGTCTGAGCCTAAACAAGTGATGAAGTAAGAATGAAAGTCTCAGTGTGGGATCTGTTTTACACAGGCGAGACAATTGTTAAATTTTTCAGACATTGGTTAGCGCAAGAAAAAAGGGTCCCCAACGGGGTACTTAGCTTTAGATGTTTTCTACTGAAATTCAACTTCTGGTAGCGACCGACTGGCACTCTTGCGAACTGCTTCTGCTATGGGCTCCATGGCAAGAAGGACTGATGCAATGACGTCGGCTGCCTTGCTTTACAGCACTGATGACCTGATGTCAGACTACAGGCGACAGCAGCCGGCACACAAAAACATTGACTCTGGTATTCGGGCCAACCGAGGGCTACCATAGCTTGGATAATCCATAGGTGATGACTGCAACAGTGAAACATGAAGAACATTTGATTCCTGAAGAACTCCACATGTGAGTGTACCCATGTCTGACAGATGAAACACAAAAGTGGGTTATGTCAAAAATTAAATTTAGCCAGTTCATTCAGGAGTACTGTATTGTTAAGTCTCAAAGTCTAGTCAAATGTATGAAAATTATTGCTGTCATTTTACCATCATTCACAGTGTTATATATAAGGATGTTTACTATGTACAAAGCAGTGATTGTGCTGAAGCCATTATGAAAACCATGCTGGAAATCACAAACAAACCCATAATTGTTTACATGATTGAATATTTGTGTACTAACTTTTTAAAGATATTTATAACGGGATAGAGTTTATTAATGGGCCTATTTGCTCTCTTGAAGTGAGATAGGGGAAGCAATTTTGGGTAGAGGTATAATAGTGGTGAGTTTAGAAGGAGTTAAACAATGCCAGAAATGAATGACAAGTTAAAGATAAACATAAAAGGTTTGGCAACAGTGATATCTCACCACTAAGCACTGTTACTACACACTGCTGTGTTCAGCAGAGTATGGAATGGCACTGGACATTCTCCTCTTACTACTGAAAGCTATATGACTTCAGTAGATTGTGCTGAAGTACACTACAAGAATTGTTGAATGACAACAAAGAACCACACCATGATAATGAGGCAATGGGGCAACTTTAAATACAAATTCAGACATGAAATGCAGAAGACCAAAAGAAATACTGGAAAAGCAGAATAGGGAATATTTAAGTAGACTATAAAAAAGAAGGTGCAAAATACAAGAAACCAACTGAACAGTGATGAGTGAATGGTTAAAACAAGCAAACGCTAAGCAAGGGGAATGCTTGGACAGATTTAGCAATTGCAGAAAAACAGCAATTAAATTAGTTTATTTTCATAATATCCCAAAGGGGCAAAAGAATCTGACAGACAGCAGACAGTAGAGAAGGGAGTAAAAAGAAAATCTCATGCAAAGAAAGTAGACAAATAAGGGAACTCATACTGGTGTTATTATAAACTAGTACCCCACATGGAAGCGCAGTAGCAAGGCCCACCCAAAACCCGCCCACTATCCAACACCCAGTGATGTGTATGAATATCTGATGAATATTTATGTCATGTCCTTGCCTGCCTCATGAATATTCATCAGGTATTCGGCACACCAGTACAGACTAAAAGGAAGTTATTTACTCACCATAACACTCCATCTGAGTAGTTCTACTTCATTTGTCTTCAACCTGTGGGTCATCGGATTCGACACGGCTGCATTTTCCAGCTACGGCTACGAGATCCATGCTACTCCCCTTACCCATAATGCTCGTCCCCTTCTACCTTCAGATCGAGTTTGCTGCCTAACATATAACAGATACCCAACCTAATAACACCTTATCCTCCAACACCAACATCAGAAAAGAACTTTAGCCCTGATAGAACCAAAGATCCCAGCAACAATTGTCTGGTACAAAGGGCATGTCAAATCTGAAAGGATAAGGTTGGAGGAAGGAGTGGGGGAATGTTACGGGGAGTACATAACTTCTTTATCTGAAGTAGTTTACTTCATTTGGTCTTCAACCTGTGGAATAGAGTCCCCAGCTACCTAATTCTTGGGAGGCCGTTATGGAAGGATATTCCGGAGCACCGCAGAACCAAAGGATGCTCTACTCCTAGAGACCTAATCCAGTTTATAATGAGAGATAAAGGTATGAGATGAGGCCCAAGTAGCTGCTGAACAAATATCATCCAAAGAGACCCTAGACCAAAAGGCTGCTGACGTAGCCATAAATCAGGTCGAATGAGCCTTTACTTTTCCTGGAAGAGACAAACCTTTATCTGAGTAACCTCGGCCAATGCATTGTGAAATCCAGCGAGCAATAGTTACTTCTGAGACAGGTTTACCAAAGAAGGGCTTGGAATAGGAAAGAAAAAGCTGATCAGACTTGTGGAAAGGTTTAGTCCTGTGCAAATAAAACCTCAACTGCCTATGTACGTCCAGTAAATGTAATTTGTATTCCCTACAAATACTGGTAAATTAATAATCTCATTTATATTGACTTCCGAAGCTACACTGGGAAGGAAGGACGGGTTAGTGCATAGCTACACTCTATCTTTGTGAAAGATCATATAAGGGGTTTTGATAGAAAGAGCTTGAAGCTCTGACACCCTTCTAGCAGATGTGATGGCAATCAAGATAGCTGGCAATCAAGATAGCAGTTTTCTAGGTCAAAAATTGCAGATCCACAGATGCCGCAGGCTCAAAGGGAGGATAAACCAATGCCTGCAACAACAAAGTAAGGTTCCATGGAGGGATGGGGTCCTTAACCAGAGGTCTGAGAAGAAAGGCACCTTTGAGGAAGGTTTTAAAAAGTTCAGAAGAAGCCAACGAAGACATGTCTACCCCAACATGAAAATTAGAAATGGCGGCTAGATGAACTTTCATCGTAGATGAACTAGCACCCTGGTGAAAAATGCTATCTAGGAAATCTAAGACCGCTGAAAGTGGTGCAGTGAAAGGGTCCAAAGACCACTCAATGGCCCAAATAGAAAAATGTTTCCATTTACTACGATAAACTTTCCTGGTGGACAATTTTGAGCCGCCACCAGAATGGATTTAACGGGAGATAATAGACCGGGAGGCCTAAGAATCATGGGAACCATAGCTGTCAAGCAGTGAGCTTCAGACTGTCCAGATCTGGGTGAGGAATCCCCGAGGGATATGAGAGCAGATCCGGGACCAAATCCAAGATCCATGGTGGAACAACTAGATGAGGCCTGAGTAAGGGAAACCAAACCTGATGAAGCCAGAATGGGGCTATGAGGATCACAGTGCTGCCCAGTCTTTGGGCTTTCTGCAAAAACTTCGACATGAGAGGAAGAGGGGGATAAGCATAAAGAAGCCCGGGAGGCCAAGCATGAATCAGAGCATCTCTGGGCACTTCCTCCAGAGGGGGGGTTCAGAGCGAAAAACTCACTGCATTTCATGTTGGAAGGCAACACGAAGAGATCGCAGCAAGGACGACCCCACTTCAGGAAGATCTGCTCCAGTACTGAAGACTTCAGAGACCACTCATAAGGCATCAGGATACATCTGCTGAGCCTGACCGCTAAAATGCTGAACCGTCCCGCAATGTGCATTGCCACCAGAAAATGGATGGTGGAGATCACCCATTCCCACACTCTCATTGCCTCTCGACATAAGGGATAAGTTTTGGTTCCCCTGTTTGTTGATATACCAGACCACTGACATGCTGTCCGTCTGAATTGCAATCGTTCCCAGAGGAAGATGAGCATGGAAGGCCTGCAACACAAGAAAAAACGCTCTCATCTCTAGAACATTGATATGCAGATAGGTCTCGAAAGGGGAACACATGCCTTGGACTGTCCTTCCCGAGCAATGCCCCCCCCCCTCACAGGTAGGGAGGTGTCTGTGGTCACCGTGGTTTGGGATAAAGAAGGTTGAAAGGGACGGCCCTTGAGTAGATCTGGAGACTGAATCCACCACCAAAGGGAGTCCCGGCACACTTCTGAAATTCTTACTGGGAAGGATAAGGGAAGGTCTAATAGTGACCACTGTACTGCTAGAGTCCACTGCAGTACCCTCATATGAAGGCTTGCCCTAAGGAGAAGATTCATCATCAACGCCATACAACCTAAAGCTCTTAACACCACTTTGGATGTTGGTAACTGGTTCTGAAGGATGTATAAGGTGTGTGGCCTCAAGCTGCGTAACCTGTCTGAGGTGAGAAACACCTGTGATTGTATTGTGTCTAGCCATGCACCAATGAAATCTAGAACTTGGACCGGTTGGAGGGCAGACTTGTTCACGCTGATCGTGATGCCCAGCTTGTTGGCTAACTGAAGGAAGGAGTCCCTGGTCTGACATAGTAGATGCTCTGAGGGGGTCGTAAGGAGCCAATCATCTAGGTACAGAAAGACCTGAATGCCCTGAAGCCTCAGGTGAGCCGCTACCACTGCCATTACCTTGGTAAACACCTGGGGGGGGGGCTGTGGTGAGACCGAAGGGGAAGGCTCAAAATTGGAAATGATTGGCTCCCAGCCGGAAGCGAAGGAACCTCTGGGAGCACCTGTGCATCTTGATGTGATAGTACGGATTCTGGAGGTCAATCGAGCACATCCAGTCTCTGTCCTGTAGATAAGGCAGAATAGATTGAATCGTGACCATCCGGAATTTTGTTTTGGTTACTGACAGGTTCAACTGGGACAGATCCAATATTGGTCTGAGGTCCCCCGTCTTTTTTGGCACTAAAAAGAACCTGGAATAAAACCCAGATATGGACTGGTCTTGGGGGACTAGTTGGGTGATTCATTTTCTCAGTAGTGAGTCTATCTGTACTACTGCTTACAACCGCTGCATGGTTGGAACGTCTGGGAGGGTTTTGTTGGAAGGGAGTGGATCCTTGAAGGGAATGAAATATCCTCTGGATATGACTCGCAACACCCACTGATCTGTAGTGAAGGACTCCCATGCTAGTGGGTAAAGTGACAAACGGCCCTTGACTGGAGCCGGGCAAACCCTTCAGGGTTGCTGCCCGGGTTTATCCAAGAAAGGTTCTCGGGACCCAAAATTCCTAGGACCCCCTCTGCCTCTATGGCAGTGTCTGTCGAATCCCCCTCTGCCTCTGGGGGACGGTGAGTCCTGAGCATCCCAGGAAAACACCTGAGACTTGCAGAACCACATCTTCTTCTGGCCTTGCTGGTTCTTGGAAAAGGACTTTTGAGGTGGTGAGAAGCAGACCCCGATGGCAGTCAGTGTCTTCCTGTCCTTTTTTTCTGGACTGACTGTCTTCCCAAAGAGGGAAGAATCATCAAAAGGGGCGCTGGTGAAAGATACCTTGAAGGGCTCTGAAAACTGACATAAGTAGAGCAAGAAGTGATGCCGGATAACGCCTGACCCCGCCGCCCGTGCAGCTCCCTCTGTGGCATGGGAGAGAAAATGCATGGACATGTTGGCTACAGATTTTAGGGTGGCCATTCGTGCAAACATCTTCTTGTCCTCTGCTGACATGGACCCTGGGGTTGACTCCATGGCTTTCTTGATAAGATCTCTCTGGAGTCGTATAACGTGCACCATGTAGTTCAGCGCCCTCATGCAGAAGGTTGCTGAAGCATAGACTCGCTTCCCAAAGTGATCCAATGTCCTCAACTCTGTCAGGCGGATGGACCCTGGAACTCTCCTGGGTGAGTTCCTTCTTGTGGCTGCCACCACCAGCATAGCATCTACAGGTGACCCCTTGTGCCAGTGGAATGTGTCTGGGGGGGGGCTGAGGACCTTATCTAGGCGCTTGGGTATTGGTTCTACAGTGTCTGGCTCCTTCCATGCCCTAGATGTAATCAAATCCACAAATGGATCGGCAGGTGGGGACACCCAAGGGCCTGAGCCAAATGCCTCCAAAAACACAGTCTCGTCAGAAGTTGGTTCTGGGGCAGACCACGCCCCCTCTTTGGTGTAGGATTTCCATGATGACTCCAAAGGAGACAGCCTCGGGGGGATGATCTTGGGGAACCTTCCCCTTTATCCAGGTCTGTGTCTTCTGTAAGGGCCTCTGGAGGAGAGACCAAGTGCCTCCTTTTACATGTATGCTTGCAGGAAAGCTCCTCAGGAGGGCTCTCTGGGGAGGTCTCGCAAGCGGGTTGTTCCAAGGTTGGAACGTCCTGGGGCATTACAGCTATGGGCTGTCCCTGAGGCGGCAAGATGGTCAGACCTGCATTTAAGAATAGGCAAGCCTGGACGGACTCCAAGGACAAAACAGTCAGAGGCCTCAACCCTGCAAGAACCCTCTCCACGACGTCGAATGCAGAGGGGTAACGGACCTCCTGGGCTGAACTGGCAGGAGTTGCTACCCCTTGATCCGACCGGGGAGTCAGAGCTGAGCCTTTAGTGAGCCGAGATGCCGAGGGGGATGCTTCTCTTTGACAAGCTCAGAGCAGAGAACACTCCCCTCGGATCTGACCCCGAGGCTACAGCTCCAAGAGCTCGGATCCGATCTAGTCGGATCTGACACACTCAGGGCACTGGCCGTCATCAAGGTACATGGTACCATCGGCACTGACCCCTTGACTCTGACCATCCTCGGCTCCAACGGCTCAAACAGCTGGTCGGATCGGAGAAGGAGTAATAGGTCTGAATACTGGTTGGAAGGCACCCGCTCCAGTGGGAGAAGGCTCTGGCAAGACCCCCATCTGGATTTGAGTGCGGATAAATTTCCGCATCTTGTCCATCTATGATTCTGAAAGGCTCCGGGTTGAGCAGGAGGATGCCACCAAAGTGGGCCGGGAGAGCTGGTGGGGAGAGGGCATAGGGGCGACCGGCTAACAAGAACCTCGGGCTCAGGGGAGAACCTTGTGGACCTAAGCCGAGTTGAAGCAGGTCTTTGGCAGGAGGCTGGCCTCCGATGAGCAGTCAGGGTGCGCTTGCGAGGCCAGTCCTTCTTGACCTTATTCCCTTCCCTGGGCCTCTTAGCAGGAGGGTGAGTCCCAGAGGCTGAGGAAGGGGAAGACAAGGCAGGAGCCGCTGCTTTCTTGGCAGGAGAAGCTGGGATGCCCGTCCCAGCAGTGGAGGGCAACAGGCCCTTGACGATAGGTTTGTCCTGCCTGTCCTTAAGAGCTCTGGGATTAAACCCAGTGCAAATAGAACAGGGGGAATGGAGGAGAGCCACCCCCAAACAAACCATGCACAGAGTGTGGCCATCCGCCAGGGAAAGCTTATAGCAACACTATGTGCATCTCTTGAACCCAGGATTTGGAGCGTCTGCCATGCCATAGATGTTCAAGCAACACACACACACACACACACACACACACACACACACACGCACACACGCACACACGCGCACACATGCACACACACACACACACACACACACACACACACACACACACACACACACACACACACACACACACACACACACACACACGCACTACCACGAGAAAGAAAAGAGGGGAGGAAGAAGAAAAGCCTACCAGAAAATCAACTATGAACAACCCCATGAAGGTAAAAAAAAGGTTAGAAGTGTAAGGGATAACAAAAGTCAAACTTTTACTTTGTAAACTGCAATGGAGCTTGGACCACGCTGCTGCTTCTTCTTGGGTGGCAAACGAGATCTGAAGGGGAAGGGAGACCGGGTGATTATGGGTAAGGGGAGGAGCATAGAACTTGGAGCAGTAGCTGGAAAATGCGGCCGTGTCAGATCCGATATGGATCCAAGGACCCACAGGTTGAAGACCAAATGAAGTAAACTGCTTCAGATCTTTAGTTGAATTAAATAAACATTCTATCAACTAGGTATATAAGACTAAAACTGAATGTCTGTCTTTGATTCTAGACCTCTGCCTCTTGTTATATTTGGCTTTGTCCATTATTCTTGTGCTAAGACATTGACTACTATGCTTTATTAGCTGTGGACAGAAGGATATATTGTAAGGAACACTGATGGATTCAGCAACCAGGAAACAAGGACCACTTCAAAATGCCATGAACGAACTCTTTATTTGTTAAAATACGAACAGATAAGCGCTTTCACGCACCTGAAGTGCGCTTCCTCAGATCTTCACATTTAAGCAACATTTGCAGAGAGTATATATACCCAGCAAGATTCAATTAAATCAGATTAATTTCAATTAATCATTCAATTAGTTAGTTTAAGGTAATGAATAGTGCTCACATTTATACATGTAAAGAAACAGTACGAGACAAGCTCAAGTAGCTTTTTCACATTGTCATTCAGGTCTTAAAATGACAACAATACCTATAGTAATATTATATTTCTCAGAAACAGTAAGATTTTTTGAATATTAAAAACATTAAAAACATTTAATATGTGATAGTCAATAATGTTCATAATAACAATATAAAAAATATATATAGGAAATATATATAAAAAATATATATATGTATTTATATTGTATAAAAATAAAAATGAATATATAAGAAATAAATGCATAAAAAATAAATGCATAAAAGATGCATAAAAATGCATGAAACATAAAATTCAAAACTCTCAAGTAAACACACATATATAAAATGTTCCTATATTATTGGAGAACATAAAACATATTTGAAAGCGTCCTATTCTATGGTATATTAATATACTGACTATCACATATTAAATGTTTTTAATGTTTTTAATATTCAAAAAATCTTACTGTTTCTGAGAAATATAATATTACTATAGGTATTGTTGTCATTTTAAGACCTGAATGACAATGTGAAAAAGCTACTTGAGCTTGTCTCATACTGTTTCTTTACATGTATAAATGTGAGCACTATTCATTACCTTAAACTAACTAATTGAATGATTAATTGAAATTAATCTGATTTAATTGAATCTTGCTGGGTATATATACTCTCTGCAAATGTTGCTTAAATGTGAAGATCTGAGGAAGCGCACTTCAGGTGCGTGAAAGCGCTTATCTGTTCGTATTTTAACAAATAAAGAGTTCGTTCATGGCATTTTGAAGTGGTCCTTGTTTCCTGGTTGCTGAATCCATCAGTGTTCCTTACAATATATCGTTCTTCGTCTTGGCTGAGGATTCTACTGGTACCATCCGGTATTTTTATTTATTCTGTGGACAGAAGGACTTTTAAAGTCCAGAGAACTGAGGTGAGTGAGAAACAAAATGTAGGTGACCATACCTCTCAACCTCTTAGTGCAAGAAATCTGGACAGAGACTAAAATAATGGGGGACAAAAGCCCAGAAAATATGTCGGATCTGACACACTCAGGGCACTGGCCGTCATCAAGGTACATGGTACCATCGGCACTGACCCCTTGACTCTGACCATCCTCGGCTCCAACGGCTCAAACAGCTGGTCGGATCGGAGAAGGAGTAATAGGTCTGAATACTGGTTGGAAGGCACCCGCTCCAGTGGGAGAAGGCTCTGGCAAGACCCCCATCTGGATTTGAGTGCGGATAAATTTCTGCATCATCTTGTCCATCTATGATTCTGAAAGGCTCCGGGTTGAGCAGGAGGATGCCACCAAAGTGGGCCGGGAGAGGGCATAGGGGCGACCGGCTAACAAGAACCTCGGGCTCAGGGGAGAACCTTGTGGACCTGAGCCGAGTTGAAGCAGGCCTGGAAACAGGCTTAGTCTTTGGCAGGAGGCTGGCCTCCGATGAGCGGTCAGGGTGCGCTTGCGAGGCCAGTCCTTCTTGACCTTATTCCCTTCCCTGGGCCTCTTAGCAGGAGGGTGAGTCCCAGAGGCTGAGGAAGGGGAAGACAAGGCAGGAGCCGCTGCTTTCTTGGCAGGAGAAGCTGGGATGCCCGTCCCAGCAGTGGAGGGCAACAGGCCCTTGATGATAGGTTTGTCCTGCCTGTCCTTAAGAGCTCTGGGATTAAACCCAGTGCAAATAGAACAGGGGGAATGGAGGTGAGCCACCCCCAAACAAACCATGCACAGAGTGTGGCCAATCGCCAGGGAAAGCTTATAGCAACACTATGTGCATCTCTTGAACCCAGGATTTGGAGCGTCTGCCATGCCATAGATGTTCAAGCAACACACACACACACACACACACACACACACACACACACACACACACACGCACACACGCACGCGAGCACACACACACGCGTGCACACACACACGCGTGCACACACACACACACACACACACACACACACACACACACACACACACACACACACACACACACACACACGCACACACGCACTACCACGAGAAAGAAAAGAGGGGAGGAAGAAGAAAAGCCTACCAGAAAATCAACTACGAACAACCCCATGAAGGTAAAAAAAAGGTTAGAAGTGCAAGGGATAACAAAAGTCAAACTTTTACTTTGTAAACTGCAATGGAGCTCGGACCACGCTGCTGCTTCTTCTTGGGTGGCAAATGAGATCTGAAGGGGAAGGGAGACTGGGTGATTATGGGTAAGGGGAGGAGCATAGAACTTGGAGCAGTAGCTGGAAAATGCGGCCGTGTCATATCCGATATGGATCCAAGGACCCACAGGTTGAAGACCAAATGAAGTAAACTGCTTCAGATCTTTAGTTGAATTAAATAAACATATTCTATCAACTAGGTATATAAGACTAAAACTGAATGTCTGTCTTTGATTCTAGACCTCTGCCTCTTGTTATATTTGGCTTTGTCCATTATTCTTGTGCTAAGACATTGACTACTATGCTTTATTAGCTGTGGACAGAAGGACTTTTAAAGTCCAGAGAACTGAGGTGAGTGAGAAACAAAATGTAGGTGACCATACCTCTCAACCTCTTAGTGCAAGAAATCTGGACAGAGACTAAAATAATGGGGGACAAAAGCCCAGAAAA